>NW_027452770.1:0-16416 GCF_964194025.1 Convolutriloba macropyga
TGACCACTTGCTCAACATCTGCCGGCCTAGCTGGTTGTCCGCCAAAGTAACAGACTCGCCAGTCGACAGGAGCGCGGACAACTCCTCACTGGGAGTGCGCAGGCTTTATACCGCGTTCAGGCAATCAGCAGCGCAACAAGCAGGCGACTGGCGAGCCGCAGCCGAGAGATATCGAGTGTAAGAGTTGGCCGAGCGAGTCTGTTATTTCCATTGCACGTATCGGTAGGCATTTTGTTGGGAAAAGACTACTTCCAGGTCGTCGAGACCTTCACACTAGCTTCCCTGCAAGCCGGTTATCCAGCCTAACGCCTAAGTTTTCCGTACCTGCCGTCGGTGGCCGCCGACCAGCGCCATGGAGTGTCGGGATTCTGAGAGAGTTGTTTGCTGATTACGATTTCCCCAGGTCGGCAGGTGAACTGTGGTCGACAGCGCGCCGCTTATTAGACCATCGACTGAGGAGGTCGAGGGCGCCTTGGCCTCGTACTGTACGAGTAGAAAAATAAAATCTTTGGAAAGAACGAGCGGGGAAATATTTCCAGTCATTGACCGGTCGCACCAAGCTTCTTGAGATGTTTGGGTCGCGGCCGAAACCTCGGGCGTTGCTCTGCACTCTCGTGCTGCTCCATGCGGCCACCTCTGGGGCTGTCACGGTACCCTCCGTGGTGGCGCCGACAGCCTTCCGGCCGGGAACCCCGGGGGCCGTGCTGGTCCTTAGCCCCGAGGCTGGCACCTCGTACCAGGCCAGGTTGGTACCCGCCCCTCTCACCCGAACTCTCACACGCGCACTCTATCCATCTGTCCATCTCTCAAACAAACATACACGCGGCTAAGTTGGTATGAGAGAGAGAGAGAGAGAGAGAGAGAGAGAGAGAGTACAGTTAATTTCTCCTTCGGTATCCACCCCCTTCTCATTCTTGCCAACCTCTCCTCCCCACCCGGCTGCCTCCTTTGCCCTCGGCTGCACAGTCCTGCCTCCCACTCTGTGCTTACCGGTGGCCCGATCCTTTATGCTCTCTGCCTGTTGTCGGTGCCGCACATTGCGCAGTCTTACCATGACGGACGCCTGTGGAGACGCGGGATGCCCTCCTGCAGTGACTGCCACAGCAGCAGGTGAGCAGCAAAATTCAGCGGCCTCAGGCAACCTTAAGACAGCATGCCTGCCCCCTCCCCTCCCCGCCCCTCGTGCCCCACTGCTCCCACATCATGGCTAATACCTCCGCCCTCCCCCCCCCCCCCCCCCCCCCCGCCCCCTCTCTCCCTCCTCTGCAGCCGCATCCAACGCCCAGACCCTCAAGCTCGAGCTCCAGGTGCCGGTCGACCAGCAGCCGGGCACCTATGGAGCTCACTGTCTCGGAGGCGGGCTCAAACGAAGTTCTGCTCTCTCAGCAGGCAGAGGTGAAGGAGGTGAAGCCTATCATGATGGTAGAGACTGACAAGCCAGGTACCGACCCGCTGCTCAGCCCTCCGAGTGCGTCGCACCACACTCGCCACCGATCTGCATTCCACCCTGAGCCTTCTCTGACGTACAATGCTCGCTCTCGTACTGCAGTGTACAAGCCGGGCTCCAGAATCCTCGTCCGCTCCATCTGCCTCCTCCCCTCCCTCAAGCCGTGCACCGGACAGGAGAGCGTGCGCCTCGTGCTGAAGAACCCCGACGGTGACAAGGCAAGCCTCCCTGACCACAGCATTCGGGAGTCCCGCAGTCTAAGCTGTCTCCTTCCAGCGTGGTTTTTTCCTCTCCCGCCGTCATGACAGGCAGACAGCGCCGACCTGACAGGCAGCATGCTGAGGCATGACGTGTTGCCGCAGGTGCTGGCGGTGGAGGCCACTGAGACGGAGACAAGCGGCGTGTTTGAGGGCGTCCTGCAGCTTGACACTCGTGCGCCGCTCGGAGACTACGTCGTCACCGCCGACGGGGATGACATGGCCGCTGAGCTGACTGTCAACGTGGACGAGTACGTGCTCCCCAAGTTCGAGGTAACCTCCTATAGGTCCCACTTCCCCAACGGAGGCCCAGCCCCTTCACGATGGCTCCCCTCAACGCGTGTCCGTCGATCCGTCTGCCAAGATCTTTCCGTCAAGCGTCAACTCCATCTGCTCGTCCACCCTCCGCCGGCTTGGCTATCTGTCCATCCGACCACTCGCATGTCCGTCTGCCTGTGTCTGTCCGTACGCCGACCTGTGAGCCGTCCGTCTGTTTACCTGTCCGCCCGCCCGTATAGATGTGCGCTGTCCGGCTCGGTGGAGACGCTGCCAGAACGGCCTCCCCCCTCTTGTCCTCACGCCGGCCTGCTTTGAGCGCCTGCCGCATCCCCGTCCATCTCGACTGCGTTGCCTTTCGCTCACGCCCGAAGAACCCGCGGGAGCACAGTCTTCCATCGGCGGCCGGCCAAGGGTGAAGGGCACCTGCATGCTCAGAAACAGCACCCTCTGACTTTGCGGTTCCTCCAGGTGACTCTCGACATCGACCAAGAGTACATCTCCCCATCGTCGGGTGCGCTCTCCGGAAAGGTCAGCGCGATATACTCCTACGGCAAGGGAGTGGACGGCACCGTCAACCTGGCCCTCAAGCGCACGCTTCCGTGGCACTGCGCCCGGAAGGATTTCGATGGTAGAGTGCCCCCTCCCATCGCGCCCCCTGCCCTGTTCTCCCATGCCCTTGCCCACGAGATTGATCACTGAGGCCGCGTCCGCCTGCTCAGCCCGTGCTGCAGGCGAAGAGGATGCACCGCGGGCGCCCATCAAGACGACTGTGCCGAGGGACTGCCAGCCGCTGGTGACAGAGATCAAAGAAGCCGACATGAGCGACGGCACCTTCACGTTTGAGCTGCCCATCAAGCAGGGCTCTCTCTCAACCTGGGGCTCGGTGAGCCTTGAGGTCTCCGTGACAGAGACTGCCACCGGTGCGTGTGGGGATGCCTCCCCCTGCCGCCCTACCCCCAGGCTCGTCCTGTCGCTGCACGCTGTTAGCCGTCTGCTTTCCTCCCCGGCCGCAGTCTCTTCGTCCTAACGTGCTGAAGCCTGTCTCAAGCCGTCGGCTCCGCACCCCGTCGGCTCTTCGTGTGTCACTAACGCCAGAACGTGGCAATGCCCGCAGGCGAGGAGGCAAGCTCGACGTCGACCGTTCAGCTGCAGGGCGACCCCTACCTCTCTGTGAACCTGGAGGGGCCAGAAGTCTTCTACCCCGGCCTCCACGCAGACTTCGAGGTGACCAGCGAGATGAGCGATGGCAAGCCCGTCGACGGCGACTATCTGGTGAGGCTGGGCTGGGAATCACACCTGTCCGGTTATGCCCATGCCTATATCTGTTGAGTGCGTGCGTCTGTTTGTCAGCGTCTCGAAAGCTCGGATTGATTCGCTGCCAGCCGGTGCTACAGCGGCTGTCTTGTGGCTCACTGCAGCTGCTGCCCAACATGATCGCAGATCACAATCGAGTTCGAGACTTACGTGCCACGTGACTGGCAGCCTCCCGGCGGCAACTTTGAGAAGCCCGGCCGCATCGTGACGGCCAACGTCTCGACGGTCGACGGCAAGGCCACAGCCAGGATCCTAATGCCTCCGCAGCCGGCCTGCTGCCTGGTACACCCAGCCCTACCTCCATCATCCCCCGAGCGTTCCCACCTGGCCTCCCTCGCTCTGTGTTTTCTCTGTGTACCCACGGCCGCCCTGGCATCGTTCCACCTCCGTCTCTGAGCAACAGCAGTGCCTCCTCTTGGAACTGATGATTTTAGGGGTTCACTTAGCCCTCGCCCCCTCCCACGCCTCCTCAGTCCTCGTACTAGACATCCCTAGTGACTGACCTGCATCGGTCTGTGATGGCCTCATGCAGGAGGCAGCCGCCGCAGCCGGCTCTGAGTTCGACTGGGACCAGACCAACGCCTGCTGCTGGAGCACGATCAGCCCCACGCTGCGGAAGCTCAATGATGACGGCAAGCCGGACAACAACCGCCTGTGGGGCTATGACTGCATCGAGCCTGCGTTCCCTCCCACCGCCACCTACGTCTCGGTCGAGCGTTCCGAGGACAGCCCGCGCGACTCCGCCACCGACATGGCCTTCACTGTCACAGCCACCGGTGACATCACTGACAGGTGAACCTCAAGTCCTGCCAGCAGCCCGTGAAGTCTTCCGCCCTGGCATGAAAGGAGACGCAGCATATGCTCGTGTCACCGCCGCGCCTCGCGCTTGCCTGCCTGTCTGCCTGTCGCACCGTTTCTGGCCTGGACACGGTCACAGTTTCCAGCCCTCCACGGTCGTTCGTGAGATTTCTTGGCCCCTCTGCTGAGAAAACATTTTGCTCGTGCCGCTCGCCTTTTCCCCTTGGTCAGGCCCGTGCTGTACATCGTCACGGCCGACGACGTCTTGGTGACCTCTGCCGAGGTGCAGTGGGCGTCTGTGGCCTTCGACAGCCAGACCGGCAGCACCGTGGGTGAGTTTGTGGTGCCCAAGAGCAAGGAGATGATCCCAGAGGCCCATGTTGTGGTGTCGTTTGCCGGCGACGACGGGACCCTTGCGGCCGGCGAGACTGTGGTGACGCTCGACACCCCTGATGACGTGAAGCTGCTGTCATCTCGCCCTGTCAACATTGGCGCCAAGCCCTCAACTCCTTCCGGCCGGTGACCCCCCCCCCCCCCCCCCCTTGCCTCTGCGGGGCCTTCCGTCCTTCACTGCTCGACAAAGCCCGCCGCTGTTTCTCTGTGTTTTCAACGTCGCATTTTTGACCCGGGTTTGGACGCCATGCAGTGACTACTATGAGCCGGGCGAAGAGGTGCTGGTGTCCCTCGAGGCGGAGCCCTCATCTGTGGTATTTGTCGGCGGCGTGGACCGCGCGGTGTCGTACCTCAGCGAGGAGGACACTCGCATCACTTCCGCCCGCCTGCTGCAGGCCTTCAAGGCGCAGGTAAAAGCCCACCATGACATCCCCTTTCCACAGATATTGCACCGGACTGCTCGCACTGTGTCCCTTCCTTTGGAGAAGCTGAAGATTGATTTTGCACATCGTGTGTGACCGCCTGGTGGCGTTGCGTTGCTGATATTGACAGCTCAGACCGACAGCCGTTGCTCGACTTTCCGTGGTGGATTGAGTCACCGTGCGTCGGCCGTACATCAATCCATCCCCCATCCGGCGCTGACTGCTTCCCGTTCCCGTTGCCCGACGCCCTCCTCGTCTTCTTTGTGCAGGCCGGGATGGGCGGCCGCCCACTGCCTCCACCTGGCCCTATTCCGTGCGCGGCATGGCGCGCCCTTGACGCTGCCGGCCTGAGGATTGCTGCGCCTGCCGGGCACCCCGACATCTGCCTGTTCATGCAAGACAAGCAGGACCGTCCGTCAGGAGACCGCTCCTCTGGGCCCACGTGCTACCGCTACTGGGGCCGAGGCGACATGATGCCATTTGCAATGGTGCGTCGTCCCTGCAGCGCTGTCCTCCCAAGCATGAGATGCACCGCTCCCCACCTACGACAGGGGGAGAGGAGGGGGGCGGGCAGTGGGATGCCGTCGCGGTGCTGACCTTGCTGTGTGCTGCCCGGCTGCTGCAGGCTGCGATGCCCGTTGCAGAGGCTGCGATGGGCGGCGTCGCTGACGCAGCCAATGTGAGGTTCAAGAACTCTGCCGCGCCTTCGGCTGCTCCTCTTCCAGCTGATCAGTCCCCTGTGAAGGTACCGTCCCATTGCCAATGCCATAATAATCTCGGCGCCTGCGGCTATGGCCCTGCTGCCGAATCCCAACTCGAAAAAGCTGCAGCCTGGCTTCCATCAAGGTCCTGTACAGTTCAATCCGACAAAGTATTGTTGGAAGCAGGCACCTCATCCGCTGTGCCTGGTGCCCTGACAGGTCCGCACGAAGTTCCCCGAGACTTGGATCTGGCGCAGCGCCACCGTGAACTCAGGCACCGGGGAGTTCTCCTTTGTCAGCCCTGCCCCAGACTCGATCACCACCTGGGACCTCTCTGGCTTCTCTGTCAGCTCCTCGGCTGGACTGGGCCTCAGCCCGGCCGGAGAGCCTACAGAGGTGCGCGTCTTCAAGCCCCTCTTCGTGGACCTCAAGCTCCCCTACAAGGTGGTGCGCGGGGAGACCCTCGAGGTCGTGGCCTCTGTCTTCAACTACCAGCCCGAAGCCCAGGACGTGCAGCTTGTGCTGAGCGTCCCCGACGGCGCCATGCCAGTGGATATCCCCGCAGCGCTGCAGAGGCAACAGCTGCGCGTGGAGGCCAACGGCGCCGCCTCCTTCAAGGTCAACCTCGAGTTCCCCGAGCTTGGCACCGCCAAGCTGAAGCTGCAGGGCGGCACCAGGTCTGGCGAGGGCGACGCCGTGGTGCGCACTCTCAAGGTCGTCCCCGAGGGGCTTCGCCAGCAGTCGTCCCTCAACGTGATGCTGGAACCCCCTGAGGGCAGCTCTCAGCAGGAGACCGTCCCCGTTGAGGTAAGCTTCATTTGCTTCGCCGCCGCACACATCCCCACCGTCACCTCCTGCTTCCATCTGACCGATCATTCCGGCCGCCCCGTCCTGAATTCTCGCCCTCTGCAGGTGGGTGACGTGTTGAACCTTGTGGAGGGCTCAGAGTACGCTACCCTCACTCTGGCCGGAGAGCTGCTCGGGCCCAGCATCTCTGGCCTGGGCTCCCTCGTCCAGCTCCCTATGGGCTGCGGCGAGCAGAACATGCTGTTGATGGCGCCCACCGTCTACGTCATGCGATACCTCAACGCCAGGCAGGAGTCCCGCCCCGAGCTCCGCCAGAAGGCTCTCGAATACATCCAGGTTCACACCCACCCCTGCATACTACGTTTGTCTGCCGCCGATGCACCGACAACGCGTCCCGGCCTCAATCCCTTCTGCGGCCGTGGATGGGCCGAGGCTGTTCCTGACTGCCCGCCCTGGTGCCTGCCGCAGGTCGGCTATTCCCGTGAGTTGCAATACAAGCATCCAGACGGAAGCTTCAGCGCCTTTGGCACCAGCGACGACAGCGGCTCAACCTGGCTGACAGCCTTTGTCCTCAAGGTCCGGGGAAAATCCCTCGCATGCCGTCCTAAGCGTGTGTGTGGGGGGGGGGGGAGGGGGGGGGGAGGAGGGCTGCTTCTTGGCCCCCCTGCTACGCCACCCTATGGTACGGCGTGACCAATTTTGCGTTCCTCACCCCTGAAACTCTTGCTGCTTCTGTCGGCCGCAGGTGTTCTCCCAGGCCCACGGAGCGCAGCTTGTCGAAGTGGATCAGTCCATTGCCCACACTGCCGCCAAGTGGCTGGTCAACACCGCCCAGTCCGAGTCTGGGCAGTTCCAGCCCAAGGGCCGCGTCATCCACTCAGAGATGGTCGGTGGCGTGACAGACGACAAGGCCTCGGTGTCTTTGACTGCCTTTGTCACCGGCGCACTCCTGGAAGCCCACAAGGCCGGCCTCCTCCCCGCAGATGCCGAGGGCGGCCTCAGCGCCGCTCTGCAATACCTCATGGATGCCGCACATGACACCAACTATGCCAAGGTCCTCGTCGCACACACCCTCACCATGGCGGCTGCCCAGGAGTCCCAGGGCTTGCCCGTGCCGCCGGGCCTGGCCGCCGCTGCCGCCGCGGCATTGGATGACATGCAGGCCATCGCGGTGACGGAGGGCACCATGACCCACTGGGCTCCCAAGGAGCAGCCGTCCTCTGACGACGACAAGGCCGTGGGCGAGCGCTGCAGCAGCTGCTACGTGGCCCATGCCGGCGGCCCTGAGGTGGAGATGACTGGCTACGCCATGTCGACGATGATCACTGCCCTCGGCGAGGACGCTCTGGCAGATGGCTTCCCTGTGGCCAAGTGGCTTCTCTCCGAGAGGTCGCCCACAGGAGGATGGCGCTCTACACAGGTATGGCTTGCCTTGCCCCCCCCCCCCCCCCTTTTCGTGTTGGTCTTTCCTCCCAGAATCTGTCTGCGAGCCAAAGGCGGCTGTGGCCCTCTGTCTGACCACAGACATTCACTAACCGGAGTCGTCTGGCTGCCTGCAGGACACGACCGTTGCCCTCGAGGGTCTGTCTGCCTATGGGGCGCTGTCAAGCGCAAGCCCGCCCGACATGACTGTCACCGTGCGCTACACTCAGCCCGCCTCAGCAAGCCGCCGGCGTCTCAAGGCTGAGTCTGTCGAGAAGACGCTGACGCTCAACGCAGGCAACTACGACGTTCTGCAGGTGCTGGAGCTGCCGGTTGGGCAGGAGGTCGACGTCACGGTCGAGGGCTCTGGAAAGGCCATCATGACTGTGGGCACAGTGTGGCACACCAGGGCCATGCCAAGCGAACCAACTTTCCTGGTAGGATTCAGCCATTGCTTGAAACTTACTTTTTTGGGGGGGGGGGGGGGGGGGATCGCTCTGCCAATCATGAGCCCCTGTGTGTGGCTTTTGCCTGGGTAATCCTTCGCATGCCTTTCAACCTGGGCGGTGTTGACGGAAATTGCACTGCCGGTGCTTTGCCAACAGGTGCGGAGTTCAGTGGGCAGGAAGGAGGGCTCCTCCTCCCTGCTGCAGAAGGTTGACATCGAGCGGGTCCAAGGCTCAGGGGAGGGCATGGTCATCGGAGCCATCCAGCTCTTCAGCGGCATGGTGCCCCGCGAGTCCAGCCTCAAGCAGCTCAAGGAGTCCAAGTACTCGTGCAACGGTGCCGTCAAGCGCGTCGACTACGCCAACGACGAGATCTCGGTCTACATCGACAGCCTCAAGGTGGGCGACGCCCCGTGCGAGCTCGAGGTCGAGATGGACCGGGAGGTGGTGGTGGAGAACCTCAAGCCGACCACTGTGGAGGTCTACGAGTACTACGAGCCCGTCCGCAATGGAGCCACCGAGACCTCCCCCGACTTTACGACCAGGGTGTCCCTCCAGAGCAGCTCCGGCGCCTGCCGCGCGGCTTCGGATTTTCGTGGCCTCGCTGTGGCCCTTATGAGCCTGCTGGCAGCTGCCATGGCCGCTTACCTTTAGGCGGTGACCCTCAAAGATATGGCTCCGTAGGCGGTGATGAGTGATGACCCCAGGCCCAGCCCTGTTCCCACCTGAAGCGTGGTCCAGAAGCCACCTGCAGAGGTCAGCAGTTCGCACTCGCATAAGCTACCTGTCTGTCCAAGTTTTGATACTCCCTGTTACTGTGTCCCGACAGTATATACGCTCACACATACCCTCCTGCAGCTCTGGATGTTATACCTCTGCCCGAGTAAGACGCGGTCGGATGGGCAGGGATGCGCTGCTAGCTGACGCAATACTGTGAATATAGGCAACCACAAGCCGATTTACCACAACATAATAGTGTTTGATCCCGTAATTGCCCCATGTAAACACGGATCCTGTATGTATGTCTGCCGATGCTCTGAGTTATCTCTGAGCGCCCAGCGTCGCTCGTTCCTCAAAGCAAAGTATCTTGACATGTGGCCATGGCATGTACGGTGAAGGAGCAGCCGATAAGTTTTACTTGCCCGGAAAGTGGCTGCCCAGTACAGGCCCAGCTACCGTGGCTACCGGTGCAGCACGACGTAAGGCGTTGGTCGATTGAGCGATCCTTGCGACACACCGTCCCGACATGTCGGCACTGCCTAACTTTCCCTCACCGACGTAGCACGACTACTCATGGAAGGCCGAGTAAGCCGCGTAACACTCGACGACCGCACACGATCTTGACACGGTCTTGACGTCGACTGCACGGGCAGAAGACATTGCACTGTGCTGCGAACAGCTCGGTATCGCGTCAGGGTTCGTGCTTTTGCTTTCAAACTTCCTGTGTGTTGGGTTGTCCCTCGCCATTTACTTATACTCCTCTGTCAAACGAACCGGTTACATTCAATCTATCTTGAGCAAAGCCATCGATCGTGAATGGCCCCCAAAGGTGTGAATACAAACACCCACTTCCAGGCCTATACTGCCAGATAGTGCGAACAAAACCTTCAAAAATATTGCCACAAATCTTTGGTGCCATAGTTGCTATACCTCGCACTCTGGCCTGTGACACAGCAGTTGGGATTTTGGCACCACTGTCTTGCCGGCTAAGTATAGGGGCAAGTACTCTCCTCTTCCAGCACTGCAAGAGCACTCTGCACGAAAGCAAACCATCGGATCACATGCAGGATATGTACTGCTCTCTCTCTCTCTCTCTCTCTCTCTCTCTCTCTCTCTCTCTCTCTCTCTCCATTCAGCATTCCAGGTCGCATTGATGTGTTAATTGGGGGCGGGCACATGTAGTTTAGTCGCCACCTCCAAAAAAAAGAGGAATTGAGGTGATGGGTTACGGTTTCCCACTCCTCAGCACACTTTGTGGTACGCGGATCGCTGCAGTGGGGCTGTCGGGGTCCTGCGGCATGCTGACCTGATAGGCGACGCGGTGCTGGTTGGGTGTGCTGTCATCGTCCCGCGGCATGCTGCGGTGATTTGCCGACGCACTGCTAACAACCGATGGTGTCTCCGAACAGTCCACAGCTGTACAGGTGTCGAAGCGTCGACGTGGTCCGCGCGCGGTAGGTAACCCCCGTATTCGTGCTTGTGCTGTCCATGACCCTGATCGACATGCGAGGGTAGGATACCCTAGCTCTAGACAGAGGGTACAACACCTGCGGCCTATGATCTGCTGCACCGCCTGCATGCTGCTGCTGTGATGCCAGCCACCAGCTCGGGCGGGGCTGTCGCCTGTCGGAGTCCAGACGCGTTTGGGTGGCCGGTGGGTTTGCATTGTATATCACGCGGCGAGGCCAGCTTTCAGCTCCCACGACGGGGTTTCCGTGAACTGCACTTCTCCTAGGCGACGGCACCACGGGGCAGACAAACAGGGAGATAGACGTCCGAGAGTGTTGAAGGACGTACGGACGGGAGAAACGGCGCACCGAGGAACCGGAGTCATCAACACCAGTACGGTGTCCGGCCATGACAACGCCGGCGTTGCACGCTGAACTGCCGCTGGAAGCTAGGGACAACCGTGGAAACCGCCGGCATGCTGCGCTTTGGCATCGCAAACCGAGCGGCAGCGCTAGTGGAGTTTTCGCAACACCGGCGGTGACCCTTGGCGGCTCGCCAGAGGGTGGCGGGATCACGCTGTCGCGACCGATCGGAATCGGGACCATGCAGTGGGGGCGGACCTGGCTCGACGGCAAGCTGAACCGGGGGGGAAACCTTTCGGAACACGCCTGCAGGGAGGCACGTGCCTGGCTCCATTCGCTGTGCTTGTTCATTGTTACATCCCCAAACTGCCGCCCCCCCACCTCTCCCCAGCGCTGGTCTTGCTCCTCCGGCCCGCCCCTCCGCTCGTTCCCGCGCTCGCCCGTATTGCCGACCTCTCTACCACTTCTCTGCCCTGCGCCCCACGCCTCCCACTCAGCCCTAACCGGTTAGGGCTGTCTTGCCCTCCAGCTTAATCTCCGTCAAGCTCTGCCGCATTATAGGAATATCCCTCTGCTGCCATCTTAGCCGTCCATACAGATGCCCGGGCATCTACCTCCCATCAATAGCTCCGCAGCGGTGTTGTCATCAAAAGCTGGGATCTGTGGTGGGAGGGGATTCCACTTGCACCCACTTTTTGCTCCTCGGTGTGGGCAGATCTACCAGGAGCTACGGTACAAGCATGGGGTGCAATTCTTCGACACCGCTGAAGGCTACGGGGGAGGGACCAGCGAGGAGCGCCTCGGCGACCTCATGGCGCAGGAGCGACAGGACGCTACGGACGCTGGCGCCAACCTCCACCCGCCTATCATCGGAACAAAGTTCCTCCCGCAGCTCGCCCGGTGGACCAAATGGAGTCTACACCGTGCCCTGGCTGCCTCCAACGCTCGCCTGGGACTGCAAGCCAGCGACATATACTTCATCCACACTCCGGTGCACCCCATGCCTCTTGAACACTGGGTAGCAGCTGCCGCCCGTGAGGCCAACAAAGGCCATGCCAAGGCCCTGGGGCTCTCCAATTGCAATGCTGAGCAGGTAGGATACAAACAAGCACTCTGCATTCATTCTTTTCACACCACGTTAAAAATGCGCTCACACATGAGTCATATGTGGAAGGGCATGTGTCTCTCCTGCGTGATTCTCTCTCTCTCTCTCTCTCTCTCTCTCTCACACACACACACACACACACACACACAGATTGTATTCTCCTGTCCTTCCCGCTCCTCCGCTCTTGCGCCGTGTCATAGCGTGTCGAGACTTGTCATGTCGTCTCGTCTCGTCTCCTCTCCTCTCCTCGCCCCTACCTGCGTTGTCCTCTGGTGCCTGTTCGATCACCGCTCACAGCCTGCCCTCTGCTCTCCCCCTCCTGCCCCGCACTGTGCCTCGCTCTCCGGTTTTCTGTCCCCTCCGTGCCCACCCCATCACCTCTTGTGCTCCCCCACAAACCCCTTTGGATCGTATCGCTTTTCCTTTCTTGGCTCAATGGTGACTCCCAAGTTTCGAATGACTCCTCCCTTCCGTAGCCTAGGCACACAATCGCTGCGGCATGTGCCGATAGGGATTATGAGTGAGTGACTGAAGGGCAGGGGGTGCATTACTGAGGGGAGGGCTGTTGGTCCCCCCGCTGTTGGCCTCAGGTGAAACGGGCATGCGCTGAGGCTAAGCGCCACGGGCAGACCATTGCCTGTAACCAAATCATGTTCAACCTGCTGTGCTACGGAAGCCCTGCTCTCCGGGAGACGGAGGCAGTGTGCAGGGAGCTCGGGGTCACCATCATTGCCTACTCGCCCATTGGACAGGGCCTGCTCACCCGAGACCTCACCCAGGAGAAGTTTGACACGATCCGGGTTGCCAAGATGGCTGGCATCTCCCTGGCCGACGTGCAGCCCCTTCGCCAGGAGGTGCAGCGCCTGGCGGAGCGCCACGGCAAGAGCATGGCTCAGGTGTGCCTCAACTGGACCATCTGCCATGGGGCTGTGCCCCTCGTGGGGTGCCGGAGCCTGGCGCAGGCCCGTGACAGCGTGGGCGCTCTCGACTGGCGCCTTGAGGAGGAGGAGGTGGAGCGCCTCGACGCAGCTGCCCTGAGCATGAGCACCCTCGCAAAGCCAAAATGGCGGCGGGGGCTCTTTGTCGTGTTTATCTCTCTTCTCATGCTGAGCTACAAAGCCTCCAGGGCGCTGGAGGCCGTGTTTTCACGCTCCTTATGGCGGAGCGGTTGGGCGAAGGGCTCCGCAGCGAAGTCCAAGGGCCGCGTGCCATAGCATAGCTCCCCAGAAGGAGGAGTAACCAATGCGCTTCGAGCAATGGCGACGTGGCGGATCAGGAGCAGCCCTTGCCAGTGACACCTGCAGCAGTCTTCAGATGGACGGCCTCAGTGCTATCCATCCCTCCTACCGGTGCAAGGCAAGGCAAGGCAATGCATTGTCTGCAGGATCCTTGCACTGTATCCTCACCAGCACTGGCAGCGTCGTCTTGGTCTGGACGCGAGCACGGTCCCGATCACAGCCGGTAGTCTCTGCGTAACATGGATCTCCTCCACCTTCCTGCACCAGGAGCTGAAAGGATCCACCATGATTGGCATGCTTGGCCCATGCATGCCTGCCTGACCGCTGATGGAGAGGAAAACTGCCAGTGAGAGGATGGAGAGCTCCAAAGGACTGCCGCCTGGGGGGTGCGCTTGTGACGGTACAACTCAACGGAATCGACGTCGACGCGAAGCCGCGGTGGCGCAGGGGAGGGGGAGTAAAATTGGATGTGGAAGGTGATGGATGTCCTTAAGGTGCCTAGGGCGGTGAATCTCGTGGATATGGTGTGGGTGGGTGGGTGGGGTCACCCCGCCGTGGTGAATAGAACCTGTGTTGCATGCACTCTCCGTGGGTGTGTGTTAGGCAAGGAGCGGGCGGGGGGCGAGGGGTGGCAGGGACCGGGGTGCGGGGAAGGAAGGGGGGGGGGGGGGGGGGGGGGTGCAGCCCACTCAAGCTGATGTCAAGTCCTTACACGCTACGAACTCCAGTCTTCAAGTGTGATTGACTGTGAGAGTCTTGCTCATTTCCGTACAAACATGCCGTGGGTATTTCTCCCGAACTCATGGCTATCTCCAGACAGATTTTGTGTGTACGAAGGTCATGGGAGGAGTCGCTATGGATGCTGAGCGGCCAGCCTGTAAGCGTGGCGGGGTCATGAGTAGACACGTGTGATTTTCTACAAACTATGTTTCGTCACGTCGACATTTCTGGTTGCTGTGCAGACTGCTATAGCTGCTAGGCTCCTTCGTATGCACTCCGACGATGCCATCCGGCGAGCTCTATACGTACTTTGTGGTTCCATCCGGTGATTTTGCGCAAAAGCAGCAGAACACGCACGGAATGAGGGTGAGAACGACAAGGAGAATGGCTGCGTAGAAGAGCGGCATGGTCGGGGCCATGCAGCCGGCCAGCTCGCTGACGCAGGTCACGCAGTCGGCGACCATTGTTCCGTTCGTCGCAGATCCGGGCTGGCCGAGCCCGGCCGGAATCTGCGCTTGGCCAAATAGGTCCTGACAGAACACCTGGATCGCGTCCTGGTTACTGGCGGTGTTCGCCGTCAGTGCTGTGTCGGAGGGGCCCGCTGCAGTGAGATTGTATCTCTCGGCACACAGGCCAGCGTTGGCGACGCACTCGCCATTACGGACAGTCCAAAACGTGAAGGACAGCAAGGAGCCCGCAATGAGGACGATGTACCAGAACCAAGCGCACCGGGATCCGCCCGTCCCGCATCCGAAGTAGCAGCCCATAGTGTTTTTTCACTGAGGCGCACCCAGCGCGGTTCTTGTCTGTTCACGGAGTGTTGCAGGTTTTCTCCCCGATGTTGTCAGCTGTTTCCGCGTTGCGCCGCGATTTGCGGCAAGCAAGGAGCCGGCCGGATGGATTTTGCGCGAGGTCCGGGTGCCAAGATGGGATCCAATGTCCACCCTTCGCGATGAATCTTGTGATGTGGCTGGCTTGTTACAGAAGTTTTCGCTCTGATTGCACGCGCCCGTTTGGATCGGCCGGTGCGTCTTCCGTGTGCAGAGGCCTTCCGCGGGCCCGCGCGATCATATCGGGACTCGGGAGCCCGAGGCGCGGCGTGCGTCAGAACTCAGAAGTCAGAACCCGCCGGAAATGGGATAAAAGTTAAAACCCTGCGCATGGGAAACCATTTCCTATAATATTCCGAATTTTCACGGCCAAACTTTGTCTCGGAGGGTGCCTGACAATTAGCAACTAGGATGTTGAGGAAACATCCAGATTTACCTTAAATATCCAGAGTTCAAATACATGATTTGCAGGAAAAAACGTACATCTCAATTGTAAAACCTAGTTGTTCCACGGCCAACTGGCAACCGGCAACCGCCCACCTCTGCCTCTCCCTTTAAAATCTGCCGGTACCTAGGTACGGTAGCTACCTTGCGAGTATAGAATAGCTCTAGCTAGACTGTAGATAGGCAATACGAGTACGAGTACGAGTAGGTACCTAGTAGGCCGCATGATGTGAACATATGGCAGGGTGGGGACAGGGTCTGCTATACCAGCTTCAAGCCCCTACTCGTACGATTTCGGATGCACTCGTACAGGTGGTACTAGTAGGCTGAACGGCAAAATGCTGATATATCGCTATGCATTAGTTAGTATAGCTAGGTAGGTAGGTAGGTACTCGTGATAGGTACCGTACCTACTTTGGACACAGCCTCCCCGCCCCCCCCACTGCCCCCCTGTTTTCGGTTACAATTGCGGGTTTGTGACAGGCCGGACCGCACTTTGCAGTACATGGGTCCGTTACAGTGGGGCTTGCGAGTTCAGGACAACTGGGCCATCTCGGTGTGCACGAGGATTCCGTGTTCTTGATCGCTAGCCACTCACCCACCGGCGGCACCGAGAACAGCGAATGCAATTTTTCCATTCACGGCATCGCGCATACACCTGAAGCTGGCTGCATGATTTGGATGAGGGAGAAGCGTACAAATTCGGTCACACTACACCCCACCACCAGGCAGTGCGGGCGGGCCCACCGCTGTGGAGTGGCTCGAGCGCGAACAGTCAAGACACTGAGTAGCTCCGAAGCTAGGCTGGTTTCCTGCTAGGCAACGATCAGCAAGGTTACAATGTATGTATGTAAGGATAGTGTCAGCCAAGCTTGCTTCCTGCTCCAGGCCGGAGCTACTCTCGTTTACAGCTACGAATTTCAAGTGACTACCTAGGCACGCACATAAGCGTGGCGGCCAGCCGGAACTTCCTGACCCGGGTTCCTATGAGGAATCAAGAATTCAGGAGCTTGCTGACCCGGGTTCGGCGACTTGAATCGTCACTACTTGAATCGTCACGTCCGTGGCTCCGCCTTCGAGCGCATGGCGTGGGCATTGATGATGGATGCATGCCGTGATCGTCCTTTCGGGTGTGTGAGGGACACTATCGGCAGCGCGCGCTGGTTACGCCTCCGGGGGGGGGGGGGGGGGGGGGGGGGTTCATGGCGCAGTTTCTGAGCGTTCGGGAGCCCCGCTGAAGTGCGTTCGGAGGAGAAGGGAGT
>NW_027452771.1:0-18652 GCF_964194025.1 Convolutriloba macropyga
AAAAACAATTGAAGCAGGGGTCTGATTGTTAAAAAAATTAAGTTGAAGTTGGATTATAAAACATAACTTGACAGGAAAAGGTCGAGAAAGTCAGTAAGACTTTATTTAAGTTAAAAAATTGTTATCCGTAATCTATTATTCCTTTGAAGAGAAATTTAATGTGGAAAATATCTCTAACTATTCATTAACCGTAACAATTGAGAGTTTGGTGAGCAGACATTGAGTTAGAATTATTTCACAACTTCTCAAAAAATAGTTTTTGATTTTTCATTTTAATTTTTTAAGTTTTCACATTCCCCATTGTACTACTTTTGGCTTTGGTATTTTTGGTTTTTATGACGGATGTTTATCCTTTGCAGTTATTTAATTCAAAAAAAGTTCAAAACTATAATGTCCATTGGAGATTTTGCAAAGTATTACTTGTTACATAATTTGCGTCATTCTTTTAATAGAACGATGCATATCATATTTAGCTATTTTGGCTAAGTAACCTAATATCTAATATCTATTATAAAGTTTTACTATGGAACACAGAGAGCAAGAAATGTTGAAAATCACAAAAAAAACTGGCAAGTTATTACAAATTGCAGATTTAAATAGATTCAATGCCAATGCAACGTTTTGTCAAATCTTGCTGATAACATGCCTGTGAGATGTCAAAAATGACAAAAAAAATGAAAATTGTCAAAGGTTTAATTCAGGTTTTACAGCCTTTTTTTCGATCACCTATACATTTTTCTAAAACAAATCCACACCTAGTTTTCCATAAAAAGAGTCCAGCCATAAATAATCTGTAACGAGTTTTAAGTAATGATGTGATGTCAAACAGAAACACTACTCAAATTTTACCACAAACTGCGGCTCCAAAAGTAACCAATACCAGGACTCTCTGTTTTTAAATCTCTCGAATTACAATTCTGTAGAGTTTTGAAAAAAATTTTTTCCTGTTGCGCTCAATAAACATCAGATTTGAAAAAAAATAACAGCTTTAAAAAATTATATTTAAAAATTAGTGTCAAAATTAGAGTCTCAAAAAGTCCATACCTAGTTAATTAGAATGAACTAAATGAACAATGAAGAAGTTGTAAGTGAGTAGTCACCAATTGACAAAAATATATTTTATTTTGGTTGTGGGCTTTGTATTTGTTTGTTTGTTTTTTTTGTGTAATGTGTGCTGTGTAAGTGTTATTTAGTTTTTCAGTGTCTTTCAAATTGTACTACACTTAACTTTTTGGAATTTGTTTTCTGAAACAAGACGGCCTACTTTTTGGTTCGAACAGTAAAGTTAGTTTTCTCTAATCCATCTAAGTAGCTTTCGGAAACTATCAACGGTTTCTCTGGCAGAACCTAAAAGAGTAAAATATTTCGTCCTGGGTATAGGCTTGCGCGAGCCGTCTTTTTATCTAATCACTAGGCTTTAAATAACCAGCGATTGGCATAAATAAGGTAATCATCCAGTTTTTTTCCTCAGCACAATGTGAGAACCGACATTTGCGACACTGTTTCCTTACAAACAATAGTAGAACAAAGATGCACAATTACTTATACAGCGTAACTTCAAAATCATTTGTAAAGTTAATCGAAGAAAGAAAAAATGTCAGTACTTTTTTTTGATATTTTGGACCGCGTTTTTCATGAAGCTGATGCTTTGATTTGCAAATGACGAGTACCATTTAGAGATTTCTCGCTGGACTTCTTAGCTTACATTTTTAATGTTTTTTCTCTGCTTGTAATTAACTAAATTTTTCGACAACTGTATGGTATCTCAACCAAATTTAATTACAGTTTCTTTGCAAACAAGCCCATACATCATCAGGATTTTATTTTGCAATTTTAATTAATTGAACACTAACGCTTAAGCTAATGATTGAGCATTTTGATCAAACTGCGCAAAATTACTGTTTTTTTAATATTTCAAGGTACTCCAAGTATTCAGTCATCTACGCCTATTTATTGATAGCTGACTGAAATACAGTTTCAAAAACCTTTGTGAAGTATTGTGAGGGAAAAAATGCTAGTACAATTTTTTGATATTTTGAACTGCGTTTTTTATAAAGCGGATGTCTTGAGAATGACGAGTACAATTTTGAGCTTTCTCGCAGAGCTTTCTTATCGTAGATTTGTAATGTTTTTGTCCGTTTATTAGTAAGTGATTTTTCGACAAATGTATGTTGCCTCAACCAAATTTGGTTACAGCTGTTTTGCGAAAAGGCTTAAACATCATCAGAATATTATTTTGCATTTTTAATAGAACACTGATGTTTAAGGTAATGATTGAGCATTTTGATCAAACTGCAAAAAATTACAGTTTTTTAACATTGCAAACAATCCAAGTATTAAGGCTTCTCAACCAATTTGTTCTGATAGCTGAACAAAATACAGTGCTCAATCTGTGTTTTTTGATGGCTAAACAAAATACTGTGTTCGATCGGTATTTTTGAGAGCTGAACCAAAAACAGTATTCAATTTGTATTTTTTGATAGCTGAGCTAAATGCAGCGTTCAATCTGCATTTTTTGATAGCTGAACCAAATACAGTGCGCAATCTGTATTTTTTGGTAGCTGAACAAAATGAAGTGCCCATTCTATTTCTTTTGATAGCTGAACATAATGCAGTGCTCAATCTATAATTTTTATCCGCTGAACCAAATACAGTGCTCGATCTGTACTGTTTGATAGCTGGACAAAATAAAGTGCTCAATCTGTATTTTTTGACGGCTGGACATATACAGTGCTCAATCTGTATTTTTCGATAGCTGAACAAAATTCAGTGCTCAATCTGTATTTTTTTATAGCTAGATAAAATACAGTGCTCAATCTGTATTTTTTGATAAATGGAAAAATTACAGTGCTCAACCTGTTTTGATAGTTAAACCAAATACAGTGCAAATCTGTTTTTTTTAATAGCTGAACAATATACGGTGCTCAATCTGTTTTTGTTATAGCTGAACAAAGTACAGTGCTCAATCTGTAATCACCAGTTCGTAGATGTTGGTTTTGATTTTTTATCAGAGCTACGGAAGAACTAATTTATTTAATAAAAAAGAATTCCAAAACAAAAGCATAAAAATGGATTCCAAAAAAAATGCTGCTACTGCATTAATGTCGGAAATTTTACTGAACTTGTGTCAAAACACTCACTTTCTTATGTTTTTCTTCAAAACAAGAAATCAGGGTGCCGAATTAACAAACACATCAAAATGTTGTTCCTAAAGACAAAAACTTTATGCAGAATAAACCTTGAGATATAGATATTAGCCAATTTGGTTCAAACGACCCAAGTTTTGTATCTAAAAGATTATGCAGATTTAAAAGTTTGGCTGAAAAACAATGCCTAAAAAAATTGTGGGTACATTTTTTGGGTTAATCACTCCTGCATAAAAATGGAGATCGTGGAAAAGCTTTTCCAGTAACCATGCTGCAAGGAGAAATCAACTAAGAGTCTATTGCAACTAACATGAATATTTATAAAAAAATTATTTTTTCGTTTTCAATTTGAACAAATGTCGGGACAAAATCATGTGAAGTATCTCTCTCCTAAGTTGAAATTGCTTCAGCAGTACAATACTGCATGACAAAAATTTTATGTTCGCAAACAATGACAACTTATATAGCTGGTAACTAAACAACAATGTTGTGAACTACAAAAAATGTTTTGAAACAATCAAGTCAAGCGCATGAAAACTAAACTCATGTCCTCGTACAAGTTGAAAAAGGTTACCCGCAAACATTTAATCATCAAAAAAACTGTAACAAAACCCATTACTGAATATAGTCCTTTGTCTAGAGAACTTGTTCCCGTATATATAGAACAAGTAATTGGTGACCCTCCTGGGACAGAACCTTCCTTTCACGGCCCTAAAGGTCGGACTTGATTCTCCCAACAGTTCTACATTCTGTGCTGGGCACAGCACATAGGCATCAAACAACAACTGTCACAGCAATGACTTGAGGCCCACAGACTGTGCAACGCACGAAATACAGAACAGAAAAGACCAAAAGACTAAAGAGAAAGGTCCTAAAGACAAAGACACTTTTGGAGCAAAATTTTTGGGTTACAGACGTTACCCAGAAAGACAAATTTTTTGGGCTGTCAGACTTTACCCCTGGAAGGATTTTTTTGCTACGATTTCAGACGTCACTGTCGCTGATCGCCCGAGATTTCAGACGTCACCTCGAGAAGTCCTGTTCCCCGGCGAGATGAATCCAAAAAACAGAAATTTTCTACAGGTCAAAAAAAGAAAAAAAGAAAGACAAACCTGAAATTTGTCCTCTTTATCAAAATTTCACTGCTTTTTTAGACATAACTTTTTGACTTGTACTTTTGAAATTAATTTAACACAATGACAATTTTTAGTGCAAGAAATTGTTCCTAAAAAGGAAAATCGACAAACAAAAACTTTTTGAGAACACAATATCAAAAAACGTTAGTCAAATTCTTAGCCTCATATTCTTTTAGAACCTACTTTTGATAGATCAACCTCATTTTTGAACTTGTTGTTAATGAACAGGAAAAAAGATTATTAATTGGATAAATTCAATTAGCTATTCAGAAACGAAAATTGACGAGAAAAAACGATTTCGAAAACAGAATTTCAAGAAACCTTCTTCAAATTCTTGGCCCGATATTCTTCTAGAACTTACTTTTAGTAGTTCAACCTCATTTTTGAACTTTAGTTTGTTGTTAATGAGCCAGAAAGTTCAATAGTTGGATAAATTCAATTTGTTGTTCAGAAACGAAAACTGACGACAAAAACGTTTTTGAAAACAGAAATTTAAAAAAAACGTTCTTCAATTTCTTGGCCTGATATTTTTATAGAACTTACTTTTAATAGTTGAAACCCACTTTTGAATTAGTTGTCAGTTAGCCAAAAAGGTTTTTACTTGGATAAATTCTTTTAGCTATTAAAGAAACGAAAATTGACAAAAAATCGTTTTGACAACAGAAATTCAAAAACCGTTTTTTTGTTTCCTGGCCTGATTTTTTTATATAATCTACTTTTCGTAGTTCAAACTCACATTTGAACTAGTTGTCACAGAACCAAGAAGGTCATTACTTGAATAACATCATTTAATTTTTCAAAAGCAAAAATTGACGAAAAAACGTTTTTGACCAGATCAAGTCAAAAAGTTATCATGATCCAAACCCGTCTCCTAAGTATCTTCCTGTGAGTTTTTTTTTTCAACAAAGATAAGCTGAAAAAAGTTATTTATTTGTCAAAATAACTAAAAAAAATCTTGCCATCCTTACCAGAAACAAAAAAGAGCCAAAATTATATTTTGACAAAAACATATATTTCTTGCAGAAGTCCTCGGTCTCAGACGTTTCCGTCTGCGAAGTCCCTTCGCCGTTATCAAACTAAAGAGATAGAAATTGACAAAAGAAAATGGTTTCAGAAGTTAAAGATAATTAATTTTTTTATCATCGAAATGGATTCCTTATCACAAAGAGATCTCAGACGACATCTCAATCAATTCTTTGAGAAATCCATTCACAAAAGAAAAACAACTGGTCTTAAGCCATAATTTTGGAGGGCACTAGTACCACCACAAGATCACTCAGATTGACAAAGAGAAGGAGAAAAGAAAAGCTTTCAGAAAAGAAGAAAGTTACAATTTCTGCAAAGTCTTCAAGCTTCTTGTGGTTTACTTAAGGTTTTCGTCCTTTTGTGTTATTGTCGTGGCCCCTGTTGCCTACACGCATCGTGCTTAAAACAAGTTCGTAGGTTTTCAGCCCACAAAAAGATTTCCTGAAAAAAAAACAAAAAGAAATTCGCTTCTCATAAATTTACGGAAAGTTCTGTCAGATTTTAAGCGCTAAGGTTGTACGGTCAGGGTTAGGGAAATAGGAGACATTTTCTGGTAGTTTGTTGGTCTGATGGTTGATCATCGGCTATTGGTTGGGAAGATTGAACAGTTTTTGAAGTTTTACAAGAAAAAGGAGCTTAATGTAACAGTTATTTGAGTTCTTTTCTAATATTGGTTCAATGCATAACTGTAGCAAGACACAAATTCCCTGTCAAACACAGTAGACAAAAACATTAGCTAAGACCTCCAAAGGTAGCTATTGAAGCAATACTTTTTCCTATTTAACAAAAAAAACAAGCAATTATTCAGGTCTGTTGAACAAAAGTAGATCATAGCGCGCGAACGTCCGGAAAAGCTTTTAATTGTTTTTTAGTACAGAAAGATAGATTTAGCATACAAAACACATCCTAGGACATCAGTTTTTGAGAGAAATTGCGCTGCTGGTTTTTTGAATAACAAAAAATTAGGATAATTAGCATTCAAACCTTAGACAACTTTTTAACATCAAAATTTGCGTCGCTCCTTCTTTAAGCCGTTATTACTTTACCTTCAATAAAGAACGTCCACGTCTACAACAGCTACAACAAGCAGTCAAAAGAATGTAATAACCAGCCAGATGTCTAAGCCAATCACTGTTGAATGCAATTTTGCCATCAACATGTTTAAAGCGACAGAAATGGCCAGGAAAAAACCAGCTCGGCGTTTTGGAGAAAACCATTCAGCAAATAAAGAGTTTTTGATCCTTGTCTCTGCTGATTGGACAATCCAGAGAAGAAGAAAAAAATACTCAAAGAGCTGTCGCAGATCGCGATGAAGCAGCAGACCCATCAGAATACAGCAACAATAATTCTGAGCAGACAAACCAAATTGATCAACCGTCTTAACGAATTACAATTGCGAGTTGATCTTTTTTTACAATGATGGTCAACTGAGCCAGTCCTCCTAATGGCTCCGAGATGATGTCAACATGATCTTAAGCAGAGAAAACCAATCTCACCGATCTACGCTTGTCTCAGTAGACATCAATGAAGACAATCAGCTCCGTCTTAACCTGGAACAGAAAATGAGCAGAGCCCACACAAATCAACCTCCTGCTGTCCTGCCATGACCAGGAAAGACCAATACTCTTTCTTCAACAGTCAATTGCTCCAGAAATAAACTACAATTGCGTTCTTGGCGCTCACCAAAGACCAATAGAAATGCAAAACTTGGAAATCAGTCAACAAGAACAGAACCTTGCAGGAACTGATAACCACGTTTGCAATCCATTCACACAAGCCCATGACACAATTGTCTTTAACGGTGCAACCGATGACACTCAATATACCGCTATCAATTCTAACAGTCAGCCAAGCTCGCCCCCCTACAGCCTCCAATTGGTGAGCAACAGTGAAGCAAACGAAAGCCATTTGCTAAACTTTTTGCCGCCTATAACTAACCTGAGCATTTCAAGCGACAGTATTGCAGCTAAATCCAAATATTGCGCTCAAAATTTCACTAAAGTCAGCATTACCGAGAATTTATTCTCAAAACCAGTGAATGAAAATAGATTCATATTTCAAACACCAAATCAGGCTTGTCATGATACCCAAAAGTAACAGACTGCTAAAAATAACAAGAACTAATCAAATCTTGTTATTCAACAGCAATCATTGCAAGCTCTTGCTCAGGAAATTGATTGCAATCCAAGCAATAACTTCAACACAAGAAGCCAGAACCCCGGTCAATTTCCAACAAATGCGAATAGTTGCCCGCAGCCACCAAAAAATCAGTCATATGTTGTTGTTGAAATTATTCAATTGCAAAATCCGCAGTACACATAAAGAAAACATGCTGAGAAGTAATAAACCAACAGAAAAATTTTGTTCTTTTTTCTGAGCGACAGAATCCTCAACTGTTTCACCAGTTTAAAAACAGTTTGGTTCCGCGAAACCACAACCAGTTTCCTAATAAAACTGCTTTGCAACTTTCATCACTTCCTCTTCAGAATTACGCTCAGGTACACGCGTATTCTTGCGACCCGTCTTATTAGTTGTCAGACTTAAACGAGCTGATAAATCACTTCGGTGACCGAACCATCGTGGTTAAGGCCTTTATCAACCAAATTGAAAATTGGCAAGTCAGTCATCAGAACAAACAAAGACCTGTTCAAGCATTTCAAAAACGTTGGTTTTATAGCACTCCTTCAATCAGCAACGCTATTGAAAATAGCCGAAGAAAAGGTTCCATACAGACCCATCACTTGCAGAATTCCAACAGTGGTTAGAGCTTCAAGCTCAAGTTTATGATAAAGTTAACCGGAAAAATCCCATGAGAAACACAAACCCCTATTGGAAAAATTTTGGAAACTCAATTTTCAACTCTAATACAGCTTACAGAATTTTCACATCACAAAACGTCTAAACTTTAAGTTTTTAATCCGGAAAGGAACTAAAAGCGTCGATTGCAACAGAATTTGCTGCCGCAGTAAATCAATTCTTCTCCGAGTTTCAACGCAAACAGATCTTGCAAAAAATGCAAAAATAATAACAGCATTGCAGCTTGCCCTGAATTCCAGCTTTGTCCTCCTAGTGAAAAATATAGCATAGCATTGTTAGCAAAAAACAGTTTGTGTACAAATTGTCTTAGCAATAAACACCACAAACAGACTCGTTCGCCAACTAAACGAAGCCAAGTATGCAGTGCTTTCCATAAAACAGCGTCGGATGACCCAGCAAAACAAATCAAACGTCCAACAGCAGCTTTTTCAACATAAACCGCACAAAAACATCAGCCCATTGTTTCGTCAGAGAACGAGACAGCAGTTGGAAATACGATAATCAATCTCAGGCAAAAGACCAGCAGAATAAGAATTCAAACAGCGGCTACGGACAGTCCTTCAAAGATCAAAACCAAACCAACCCTCGAAGACGAAACCTAAATAGAAGCAGTAGCAAACAGTCTTTTAGCATCAACCTGAGTCCCGCTGCACCAAAAAACTGGTATGAGCAGCTTCAACTCATCCCCGTTTAATTTCTGAAAGGAAATAAAGCCTTCGACATATATGCCTTAATTGATCCTGGCTGTCGCTCTTGGCTGTCTTGTTCTGGATGCCATTGCAGAATATCTTGAGCTCCCTTGCGAATCTCATCAATCAGTTCCTCTTCAGTTCCTTAACAATAAAAATAACATGACTACCTCAAAAATAAACGAACCAGTCACCATAACTCCTTACAGATCAACAGAGATTTCTTTTAAAGACTCTCGAGCATACAGCACACCGTCTTTAAATGTCAGAGACGCAAATGTCTTCCAATTGAATCAAATTTGCAATGCATTGCTATTACCGCTTTTGCATCCACCTATCCCACTCATGTCGTTCAAAGAAATCAAAATCAACCGTTTGCTGTCAAAACTAAATTAGTTTGGACACAAGCCGGTGAAAACAAAAATTGTTTCACAAACAACCATCATAAATCCTCCAATCTGCCGAACGAAACCTTCGTCTTTCAAATTTCAAGAAGTTGAACGGACGAACCCGAGCTAGAAGAACAAGTTGAACAATTCTGGAGAATTGAATCTGAAGGAATTCTACCAGACAGCAAGCCTTCATATCCCCTTGATCAAAGATTCATTCAGATAATTAAAAACCCTATTAGTTTCAATGGAATAAGATTTGAAATTAAACTGCCTCGGAAAGAAAACTCCAATTTGGAAAATAATTACTTTTCCGCCCTCAGTCAAGTCAAAAGTTTGAATAAGTGACTCGAGCGTAATCCTCAACTTCGTAATATCTATAAAAAAGACTCTGCAAACTGACTTGGAATAAAAGCTACCTTAAACCAGTTGAGATGCAAGGTCCAACGCCAGATGCAATTTGGTATCTCGCACATCACCCAGTTGAGAATCCTAACAAGCCCAGCAAGGTTCGGCGCTTCGCAAACGCCGCCTCTAAAATCCGCGGACAATCCCTAATCACCAACTTGTTAACAGGTCCTGACCTGCTTAATAGCCTGCTTGGAGTCCTTATGCGTTTTCGTGAAAATCCAATTGCAGTACTCGCGGACATCGAAGGCGTGTTCATGCAAATTGACATCAACCAAAATGACCAGTCAGCCCCTCGTTTCCTGTGTATAACCGACAATGAAATCCAACAGTATCAATTTACAAGACTGATTTTTGATGCTACCTGCTCTCCATCCTGCGCGATCTGTGTTCTGAATCAATGCGTTGATAAAAAAAACGGAGATAAAATCCGGAAGCAGTGAAAGCCGTCAAGAATCATTTTTATATGGAAGATTACATCCAGTCCCATGATACGGTAACGAATGACTCAAAAAAATTTCAGTAAATCATTCAGAGTCTTTGGGAAGGCGGTTTTCACCTCACAAAATTGTTTCTAATGACTCGATGTTCTGAAAAACATATAAACACGGGACACTGGAGAAAACAGTGGCATTGTCAGAGTCCTTGGACAGAAGTAGAATCTGACAAAATGACCCACTTCTTCTGTAACCACTCACAAATTTTTCAACGGACGCAATTGAGTATACTCAGAGGAAAATCTTCAGCCTTGTTTGCTTGACATTTGACACTATCGCATACTGTCCCCTTTGAGAATCCGTTTCAAAATCCGTCTCCAGGAACTTTGAAAACTTGGGAAAAGTTGGATGAACCACTACCGATATAAATAAGCAGAATACTTCAAAGAATACTCCAAAAAACCTGAAGTACATCTTACCAGAAGACAAACAGGTCTCCAATAGCCTGAAAGCAGAGCATAATTACATGTATTTGTTGATGCCTCAACAGCTGCAATGGCAGTCGTAGCGTACCTGTGAACAAACATTCAGGGGTAACAGAAACTTGTTTCCTTATTGGAAAATGTAATGTTGCTCCTATAAAGCAAACAATCGTACTCAAACGTTAACTCGAAGCTACAGTAATTGGAGATAGGCTACATTCAACAATCGTGAAAGAGTCCTCTTTCGCAATTGACAAAACTTTATTCTGAACTGATAGTCAGGTACTTCTTGATTGGATTGCGTTTTCCAGAAAGCAACCTGTATATGTTGCAAACCAACTCAGAGAAATTGCAGCAAAATTTGATGCAAAACATTGGAAATATTTCTATATTGAACAATCCAGCAATATCCGATGCAAAACAAAGGACACATATTTCTATTTTGAACAATCCAGCCGACCATGGCATTCGCAGCCTAGATTCACGTAAAATATCTCTTAAATGATTGCAACATCCAGATTTCTGTCATCATCAGAGCCAATCAATAACCAGCCTGTACCTTCAGAACCAGTTGTCTTAGAAACAACAGCACATAAAGCTTCAATTGGTCCACAGCCAATCATAGACCCCGCACGTTTTTCGTCTTGGAAGAAAATGCAACTCAGCTTAGCCAGTGTCATTAACTTACTGTTCAAAGCAAAGACACTTCATGACAACAAACAACAGTACACAACGAGTGACATTGATCTATCTCGGAAGCATTTGGTCAGAAGCTCCCGAACTCATTTCACTCAACAGTTTCATCATTAAAAAAGGTCCTCAAGCCCCACCCTAAATGCAAGCTGCGGTTATTGAACTTGATCCTCAACCTAAATGGTATACTCCGTTCAAGTGGAAGAATTCAGTTTGCTATTGATGACTTTGAAAATGAAAAATGCCCAATTATTCTGCATGCGAAAGATACACTCACACGTTTGTACTTAGAACATGCTCATTCCGTATGCATTGATCAGGGAACAGAACCCGTCAAAGCGTTTGTTCAAGGACGATACCACGTTTTTGGTTTGCGAAATTGTCTACTTAGCATAAAATTTTGCCTGATTTGATGCAGACGATTTAATGCAGAAACATACAACTAATCATGGCTCCTCTTCCAGCTTTTCGGTTCCCAACATCCGCAACACAATTCTCGTTTTCCAATAGTGGTGTCCATTTGTTTGGACCTTTCTGTATAGAGGACACAAAAGCAAATCCTGAAAAGTTTTTTTAATAGATCTTTACGCGCTTGATCACGAGAGTTTTCCACCATGAAAGTTGCCCAGATCTCAACACCAGTACCAGAACTGCTGTACAATGATAGTGGAAAAACATTCATCGGAGCGTCAGAAGAGCTCAAGAAAAGTGTAAAAAGCCTTGAAAACGACAAAAAGTACAAAGCTCTCGCAGCTACAAACCCAACTTGAAAATTCAACCCGCCATATGGGCCCACTTCAACCGTGTTGGGGAGCGCTTGATACAGACAGCAGAAAGAACGCTGCTGAACATTCTAGACTCAGAAAACTCCCACTTGACGTATTCCAAACAATACTGGTAGCGAGCGAAGCCATCTTGAACTCACGATCTCGCACAAATGTGTCGCTGATCTTCCCGACAACGAGATGCCTCTCACACCTAACGATTTCCTGATCAGTCGTCCATTCAACTCTCCGCCACCAAGAAAATTTGACAGCCAGACTCC
Source organism: Convolutriloba macropyga (assembly GCF_964194025.1). Taxonomy (NCBI): domain Eukaryota; kingdom Metazoa; phylum Xenacoelomorpha; order Acoela; family Convolutidae; genus Convolutriloba; species Convolutriloba macropyga. Next base: position 12,269 of record NW_027452771.1, read on the forward strand.
AGCCAGCTTCAGGTCATGGCGAAATCTGCAACAGATGTTGAACCACTTCTGGAAGCGACCTGTCAAAGAATATCTACCGACACTACTCAAAAGATCCAAATGGAATGAGAATAACCAGTTGCCGCTTAAAGCTAATGACGTTGTTTGGATCCTGAAAGACATGACTCCTCGTGAAATTTGGCCTCTTGGGCGTGTGCTGGAGTTGTACACAGCACGAGATGGACAACACCGTTTGGTAAAGGTAAAAACGGCTTACGTTACTTTCGTTTGCCCTGTTTTCGCACTCGCACGCGTTTCGGCTGACTAGCCAGGTTTTTTATAATTTTTGTCACGTAACGATTTCTGGGCAACTTGGGTAACTCTCTCCTCAACGACCTCTTCAAGGTGTTACTGGCCTCCTGTGCTTTACCCTCTCTTCGACGACCTCTCCATGATTTGCTGGCCCTTGTTTTTCTTGGAGCTCCTTGTGAAACAATCAAGTCAAGCGCATGTAAAATTGACTCAAGTTCTTGAACAAGTTGAAAACGGTTACTCGCCAATATATAGTCATCAAAAAAACTGTAACAAAAACCTTTACTGAATATAATCCTTTGTCTAGAGAACTTGTTCCCGTATATATAGAACAAAATTGTTTGATTAGAGAAATATTTTGGCTGTTAACATTGCGTGCAAAAATTTCAACTGTACAATACTGCATGACAAAAATTTTATGTTTGCCAAAAAGTGACAACTTATATAGCTGGTATCTAAACAACAAACACTAAAAATGTTTTTTTTATTTAGCTGCAAAAAGCTGCCGGTCATTCGGCTGCTATGACAACACTTGCATTTGTTACGTTTCTTCTCCCATGATACGACGACCTGATCGAAAACACCCCTTTTACAAAGGTTCTGTACTCCATGTTTTTCCTTTTATTTGTTTGCAAAATAGACGAATCTACAGGTTTTCAATCGGTTTTTCTGTAATATGAATATAGGATTATATCGAATATTTTAACAGAACCACTATAAGTCCAGACAGTTCGATGTGAAGGCTGGAGTAATTATACAATGTAAAAATCTCAGCTGATTGGAAAAAAGCTCAAAGGCTGTGCGATTGGTTTTTTGTTTTTGAGATGTTTTGAATAGAATGTGGCTTGTAGCGAACTTCATTTTTCTCTTGGCTAGGTTTTTCGGAAAACAAATTTTAAGTCGAGGATAATTTGATATATTGTTGTATGAATAAATTAATACATTGATTTTGGAAACCCAAAAATGTGTGTCAGAGCAAAAACTGCTCAGATTTCACAAAATTTTGGTCTATTTTTTATACTATTTTGGCTGTTTCGAACTGTTATTTTAGTAAAAGAAAGGTGATCGGCCAGAATTTTTATTTGACATTATATTTTTCACGTGACGAGTTTTTTTTCTACGAAAATTACAAGCGCCTTTGCAATTCCTGCTGTTTGACAGATGAAAAAATAGAATCTCTGACTTAATTTCAAAATCTGTACTTCTTTGTATTTTTTAGAGGCCGGTTTGTATTACTTTTTACAATGTGTCCCCACTTGCACATTTCAAAAAATTCAGCAGAAAAAATTAAATAGTTGCTAAAAGTTTGTAGATAGCAAAAGCAATTTCCTGGGTTACGGACTTTCACAAGTGGAGTCAAAAAAATTTTAACTAAGTAAAAAGAATTATGTTCTCAACAAAAAAAAAGATTACAAAATGGTATTTTACAGAAAGATGTACAGATTTACGAAAGATACCTGTTTATTAGATCAAGATAGTGATTTGATTTTAGGGATGAAAAGAGCTGAAAAATTAGTTACAAATTATCAGTAAAAACATTGAGGTCTTAGAGTCATTTATGCTGGGGGTCTTAATGGTTACCAAATATGGATTACTGGAGTATTTGATGGTTTGCAGTGATCCATTTGAATCCGCTCAATCTTTTGTTTCTATGTAACGATTTTGGTCAACTGTGACTTTGGTTCTTCTCCTCTAACTCTTAGGCCCAGAAACCAGTGTACTCAATCTCTATCTTCCACGCGGAATGTTGCGTCGAGTGCCTTCTTCCTTCTTGAAATCGGAGATTACAGTCAAGCTTCTTGATCTTGATGCTATTATGATGTCGTCAACCCACACCAAAGGGAATGTGTGACAATCTCTCTTTATCTCTCTTTCTCTCTATCGCTCTCTCTCCTTCTCTCTCTCTCTCTATCTCTCTCTCTCTCTCCCTCTCTCTCTCTCTCTCTCTCTCTCTGTGAACAATCAATGAAAATTCCTGCTTCTCCACTAACAAAAGAGTGGTTGTATCCAGAACAGCCAACAGAGTTTGTGAAACAAGGATCAGACTGAGGAAGCTAGGGCCCAATTCCTCGATCTCATCCTTGACTCACAAATTCCGTTGGCTGTTCTGGATACACCAACTCATCTGTTGGTGAACGTAGGAAAGCCGTCTTGACATCAAACTCGTGCATCACGTGGCCTTGTTTGTTGATGATATTTGAAGAGAAATAATGAATCCTTCTGGCTTGCAGGTTGGCACAAAATTCTCAAAGTAGTTCATTCCTTCGTCCTGTTTGAAAGTTTTCTGCCGTATAATTTGCTCATGTGAGTTTTAGGTTCCACTTAGTCTCCCACAGTCAAAACGAGATAAGTCCTGAACTCACAAAAAGATGTGAATCATTCCCTGCTCGAGTCCCTCGTCTGGTCTCTGTACTGCTCACTTGTTCCTTGCATCCTTACTGAAATCAACCCTGTGTTTGCTTTAGAAGTCTACTCTGTCACTGTTCTCTAACGAATATGAGTCTCTCCGACTCCCTCTTTTTGCAATAGATACTACAACTGTGGCTACTAATTCAAAATCCGAGGCCTTTTGTCTCATTGATGTTTCCTGAGTGTGCAGGCTCTCTCCGTTATGTCACTCTTTATTAGAGTAGATGTGCCATGTCTTTTTGTGTTGTCATTGTCTGCATTAACGCAGTCTCTATATTGAACAAGGCTAAATCCACTTCACACGCCATGGTGATCACATCTCGAACTGCCATAAGTTTACGTGTTTTGGGTACTTACACGTGATATCCATTGACACCCTCAGTATAACCAACAAAATTTCGTTCCAGTGCTTTGGGTTCAAGTATACTCACGTTTGTGTTCCTGATTCTCGTGAACACTGCAACCAAAAAAAGATAATATAAAAATTAGAGGCTTAAAATTTTCTTACTTCGTGTCAGCTCTGCTTCGCATCTAACTTCTTCCTGTTTCACAACCAGTTTTCTGGTTATTGTTAGAAAATATGAGGCTCGCCACAATACATTGAGAAGTCCTGAGTCAATGCGCCAACATATTGCCATCTCCAGCAACGTCCTATTGCACTTTTCATCTAACTCATTCCGTTTTGCCATCTCCGTAGAATGCCTGCATCCAGGCTGTACGTTTCAAAATTCTCTTCGAGAAGCTCTTTTGCGTTGTCTTTGCTCAGCTTCTTGGTGTTCCCCACACTTATAACTAACTTCTTCAGGCTGTCGCATGCATCACTCTTTGCTTTAGCAAGTCCATAAACACACTCTTATTGTGCTCGTCGGCAAAAACAAAGCGGAGGTGCACTGAAAATTCCCATCAGGACTGCGAACAACCTCTACAGCTTCTCTTCTTGTTGAGTCTCCACCTCTCATAGTATTGGAGTCTTTGTATTCGCGGCCAGTCGACACAAATCATCGAATCCCCCCCACCCCCCCACTGTATCTGGCGAAATTTGATCACATCCACTTGATTCAAATGGCCCTATCTTGCAGTGTTAAGTTTTCACGCTGCTGGAACCCATTTTGAATTCGGGACCACAGCAAAGCAGGCAAAACATAGTAACTTCTTCGTTTAGTTTATTCTGAGCTCCCTTCTAGAGTTTCATGCAGCTGTTTTTTTCATGCAGCTGAAAGCGAAGCTATGTCCCCACTACATGCATTTTGAGATTGACTGATAGAAGGTTTGAGCAACAATCAGGCAAACACACATAAAATTTTTATTTTGCACTGGAATTGCCCTTTTGTTTGGGGGTGTGCTGATCCTCAGACAGCCTGTGCCCACTGCTCTGGAGGCCCCTCTGTTGATTAATTTGTACCAAAAACAAAGAGCGCACATATGTTTGTCACTTTGTGGCCTTTGCAACCATTGATGCATGACTGTCCTCCAATTTGCAGGAGCTGTCTAGTTCTCCTCGTTTACTGTAGCCAGGTTTTGACCAATTGTCGCCAATTCATGTTAGCCAGCATTTATTTGTTTCTTGAATGCTTCGTCTAGACGAACTTTTTTGGCTTAATTGCTTAACTTAATTGTTTAGTTGCGCTGTATCTTTCATCCTACCATATCGAAGTGTTCAAGAATCAAACACAAATCAGTTGCCTCCCTCTGGTCTCTTCAGGAAGTCACACTTCACTTCCAGTGCCACTCAACCACTTTGTCCCTTCTGCTGCCTTTTCTCATCTCTGCGAAATTTGTTTCCGGGTTGACACTCTCCTGTATAACGAAGCTTTCACACTTCAATGGCAAATCACTGAGGACCTAGGCGTTGAAGATGGTCGCCGACTTCTTCACCTTCTTCTTGCAGCCTTGTGAGCATTTCCTGATCTTGATAAAGTGCAACCAAACCAGCTGTGACAACCAACTTGTCATTGTTGACATCTCCACACTTTGAAATCTTCCCTGCAAAAAGTTCCAGGTTTTTGATCCATCTATGCCGTTCCCTCACAGAATCAGATTTCATCAGCTTGAGGGTTGTTCCATATAGAGTTAATAGAAGTGACTTCTGCGCCTTCTCTCACAAATCCATCATTCAGCTCATTATGGCTTTTTTCACATCACTGCTAACCCAATTGGCCAGTGGCGCAGGCTCATTGGGTTGTTCTTCTGTAACCAGTACTGCTTTATAGAAACTCTTTGACTGCATCAGAACCACAAACTTTCTGCCCCAGATTGTGAAGTCGTGTGACTTTTTTGCGTATTTCAGCAGCTTCACACTGTGAAGAACAATCCTAATATGAGCAAGCGAAGCAATCGTGGAAAGAAAGGGTATACAGAAGAAAAGGATTTTGGCTTTCAAAAATAATTAAATTTTGTTTTAAAAAACAACTTATTGACTAAGAAAACTTCTGTTCCACAAACTGTAGGCTATAGGCTTTCGCAGGTGGAGTGAAAACGTTTTTAACTAATTAGGAAGAATAAATTTCTCAACAATCAGATAAAAACAAAATGACATTTTACAAAAGAGTTTGGAAATTTACGACAGAGGTCTGACTGATAGATCAAGATGGTGCTTTAAAAACCTGCAAAAACCCCATTATCAAAGAGAAAAGTCCAAATCTCAAAATCATGTTTGAAAGCTGGGGTCTTTAGGGATACCAAAGGTCTTTTGCCTTTGCGAACTGCCTGGAAATTTTTTAGAAAAATACGACAGAGGTCTGAATATTAAATCAAGATGTAGATTTGATTTTCATGATGAAAAAAGGTAAAATTAGCTGCAAAATCACGATCATAAAACCTTGATTTAGAGTGGGGTTCTTAAGGGATACCAAAGATTCCTGGAAATCATACGCATGAGATACCTCAAATAGCATGCATTTCAAATTTTCTTAGAATTGTTTGAAAGTTCCGCAGATATTACAATTATTCAAAACGTGCCGGAAAGATTTTACATCAAATCAGCCTACTGTAACAATCTAGTTTCATCATTTTGGACTTAGTATTTATTCTAAGCACCATTTTCTGACGTTATGTGAATATAAGTTGAGCGAGTTGAACCAATATGTCTTCATCGGTTTAAAACTGTTAAGTTTAATTGTTCTTACAAAACGTCCTATTAAATTTAGTTCTATAGCTCATATTCGAAAGCCAGAATTTGAGTTGTGAATAAAATTTCTGTGAGCCAGGGGTTCTCGTGATGCTTGTTAAAGCAACGCAAGTTCAACTTTTAACTAAATTTGGTTAGGATATGGATAGAGATATTGTATTAAATTTGCGTTGGTTTGGTAGTGTTTGGAATGGTTGCGTTAAGTTTTATGCCACTTGAGATTTCATATGATTTGGTGATATTGAACCAACGCTTTTTGCTTATTGGGTTTCTAGAAACAAAATGAGTACAGCTTTGTTGGTTTAAATCAATTTTGTGCTGAGAAAAATGACAAAAACCAGGAAATTTTAACTAAATTTTTTTGCCGTTTTTAATTTATCTCTAACCCTAGAAAAATTTCCTAGCCTTTTATTAAATTCCTTTTCTTTCGCCAGAAAAGTAATAAAATTGTTTGCTTTTAGGAATTTTAGTTTGGCTTCATTTGTGTTTGTAAATAATAAAATTTGTAAAAAAACATCTTTGTAAAACAACATTTAAGTAAATATAGTTTTTTCAAG
>NW_027452772.1:0-30944 GCF_964194025.1 Convolutriloba macropyga
AAGCAAAGAAGGCAAAAATGTTTACATTTTATTGTTGTTTAAAATGTCAAATTCATCATATATAAGTTTTCCGAATACAGAATGAACAAATATACAAATAAATTCTCATTTTTGCTCTGTGAGCACAAAACAGCGGCGTGCTTTGCCTACAACTTGTTTTTTCATCAACAGCTTGGGTTTTTAACCTGGTTTCTCTTCTGTGAACAAATTAATTAAACGCAATGCAATGTAATTTTGATTTCCAGTGGCAATGAGGATACGTACGTGAGCGAAATTATCCAAAAATGTTTCGTTGACATTGATGAAGAGGGAACTGAAGCCGCGGCGGCCACATATGCTGAAGTACGATATAAATGTCGTGCAAGGAAACCCAAGACAGCCCAATTTTATGTCACTTCTCCGTATATCTACTTCATCTACCACCCCACATCTGGACTTGTGCTGTTCACTGGAATTGTTACCAATCCTTCCGAAAATCAAAGCTGTGACCAAAAATCATGCACCGTATCTTGATTACCCCGCGACAAAATTCTGCATGGCCTTAAAGAAGAGATCTTTTTTGATAAAATAAAACGCAATAATAAACAAATTTAGCCGAAACTGTTATTTTGGCGTCACTATATTTCGAAACTTAAATTATGGTGGTTGTTATTGATCATTGAGATTATTTAGATAGTTAAATTGTGGTCATCACTTAAAAAATTGTTTTATACAAATGCTTTCTATCATAATATAATAATAAACATTTATTATTTTATTACACTATAAAAAGCAATACATTTTTTCAATGCATTTCCTGCAAAAAATTTTCGAAGGATAAAAGGCTCCAAAAAACATTTTTGCACATAGTCTAACCCAGCTTTCGGGTATATCTGTTATGTAATTTCGTGTCCGGACAAAACAGTCGCAATCAAAACAGTCCCAGACAAAAAAAATCCCAAGTTGCAAATATTCCCAGACAAAACGGTCTCAGAAAAATAGTCCCAAATAAAATATTCAAACAATTGTAAATATAATGTACAAACAATTAACAAACATAATTTATGAGTTAAATTTATTTAAGTTTCGTTTATTACAATACTTATAACACTGTACTTCTCTTTGCAGATTATTTAATTTCTAGTTAACTTTGCTGTTCTTATGTCAACTCATACTGTTCTTCGTATCGCCCGTGACATTAAACAGACGGTAATTTAACTATCTTTTTAAAAAGTGTTTTTTTTTCATATTTAGTCTGAGTTCTGGTAGGTGATCCGTGCTCTCTAAACCTCATGCATCCATCTCAGGATTAGCTCACAAGATGGCGAAGTCTAACAACAGAGAATCTGTCAGGATTCCCTTAGGAAAACTTAGAGGCTTTGAAATATAACCACAAAACTCATTGTCCAGCAACAGTGCAAAGTTAATGAAAATACGACCATAACAAATTTTTTGCTCTAGTGTGTGAGTTATCAATTCTCGATGATCATGAAAAAAAGTTATATTCACTAACAGCAATGGATAATTACAAATATTCAAACAGAAAAATTATATAGTCATACATTTAGTAGTAATATTATTATTTTTCGAATCAAACCCGATCACCAAGTTCAGAATTTTACCAAGAATAGGCTACTGGTCAATCAAGAAAATTACGTACAAGCAATATGAGATAATTTAATTTGAAAAGAAGGCGTCATCTCTCCACTGTCTTTGGCCAGTGCCCGTAAGGAATAAAAAGTCAGATATTGTCTTCCATGCTTTATATAGTTTGTGTTTATCTTGACAGCAAACGAAGGGTAATTTAACTTATAAATCTTGTTTTGCTAATTGACGAATCCATATCAGACAATCTTCACTCGAAATTCCGTACACTTATCACAAATTACAGCAGACAGAAATCTATTCTGAGAATTCTCTGCCAGTCTCAGACCGAGAAAACTCTATCCTCTTCTATATAAAATATGCTTAAATACTGCAGCCAGTCCGATGTTATTCACAGTCGCATACTGTTCACTATATTATTCACTACTGGAGTCATGTATGCCATTGACTCCGGCAATATTCCATAATCTTGCCGTAATAATTGAAGTTTACCTTAAGTTTTCCTTAGTCGGTTAGTCACATAGAGTTAAGTAGTTACGTAGGTCTACTTCGCGCGCAGAAAAAAATAACTATATATATATATATATATATATATATATATGTATGTATATATATATATATATATATATATATATATTATATATATATATATACATATACACACACACACACATATATATATATATATATATATATATATATATATATATATATATAACATATATATATATATATATATATATATATAAATATGTATATATATATATATATATATATATATACATATATATATATATATATATATATATACAAAACCTTAAGACAAAAAAAGAGCCCTCATTGGGTCTACCTGATAATGACAGACCTCGACTCACTAAACAATTTGATTACCCTTTCAAAAAGCATATATTTTTGATTGGTTTTACTCTAAAATATCCGTGTAATTCATGACCAAATTTCAGGATTAAAGTCGTAAGCGTATGTGGAGAAAATTATAACAGACAATTTTAATTCAGAGTGGCATTAAAATTGGAATTATCTTTCATGATGGACCACGAAAGCTGTTGGTCAGCAAGTGTACAAGGACAACAGTAAGACGAGAATGCAGCTGTGGTCATTGTTAGAATATCGATCAAACTATAGTCTTAAACTTAGTGAGAATTAGAAAGAAAGTTTGACTTACCAGATTAGAAAGACAAGCAATATGACTTCGATGAAAGAAATTATATAAATGAATCGTCAAGAAATGGTTCTTAGAATCAATATTCGGTTCAAAATGGTGAATCTAGATAACTATTATTAGAGTTAGATTAATTGATCTAAAATCTTTCCAGCATGTATTAAATGATGATGATATCTCCGGAAGTGTGAATGAATTCTTAGAAAAGTGCAAATGCATTCCATTTATGGTTCACTTTGGGACTGATTTGCAGAAGCAAACCATATTGGGTAACCTTTGCGACCCCCACTATAAATCACGGTGCTAAGATTAGTTTTGTATCTTGAATTTTTCACACTGATAATGGGTATATATACAGCTGATTTTTGAGTCCTTTTTCACCCCCAAATTCAAATCACCATCTTGATCTAATAATCAGATCTCTCCTGTAAATCTCTAAATTCAACTGTAAAATATCATTTTGTTATTCTCTCATTTTTGAGAAATTAATTCTTTTACTTAGTTAAAAACGCTTTTTATTCCGCTTGCGAAAGTCCATAACCCAACAGGTTATGGGCCCAGCAGTTTTCTAAGTCATAAAATTTATTTCCAAAAAAAACTAGTTTGTTGTTGAGAGTCATAATCCTTTTCTGCTTAGTACCTTTCTTTTCACAACTGTTTTACCAGCTCAAACTCCAATGGATCAACAGACAGTGAAGCTGCTGACCTACACAGGAAAGGCACAGGACTTTCCAATCTGGAGCACAAGATTTGTGGCGATAATGCAGACGAAGGGACTCTACAAATCACTACTGGGGACAGAGGAGCAACCCAATGAGCCTGCGCAGTTGGCCTATGGGGCAACCAATGATGAGAAGAAGAATCACAAGGTGCTGAAGGATGCATATGAGAAGGAAGTTGCAGACATCAAGGAGAAACGGAACAATGTGTGGTGCCATCTGGCACTGACTCTAGATGCAACAACCCTCATGCTGATGAGACATGACTGTGTGCGTGATGATGGCATTGGAGATGGAGCAAAGGCTTGGAAGCTTTTGCAAGAGAGATTTCAGGGTGTGGAGACGCCGACAGTGGTGACTTTAGTGGCACAGCTTCCTCGACTGCAGCTCGAGGATTCTGAGGATTTGGACAGCTTCTTCATCAGAGGACAGGAGTTGCTCACAAGGCTACAAGAAGCAGGGGAAGCAGTCTCAGAGACCCTCTTCAACGCCTTGGTCCTCAATGGTCTGCCAATGAGGTATGAAAGTTTTGTTATACAGGAAAGCTTCAACCCGGCAACGAACTTCACAGAGTTGAGGAAAAGGCTGCAGAACTTTCATGAGAGCACGGTGCAGAGACACAAGGGACAAAGTGGTTCAGTGGCACTGGCAGTGAAGCGTGACTTCAAGAAGGGACCCAAGAAAGGAAACTGCTTTGTGTGTGGGATCCCTGGACACTTTGCCGAGGACTGCAGGAAGAAGGAGACAGCACAAGGTAGCAAGTATGGTGAGAAGGGTCACCTAGACAGGGCATGCAAGAGACAAAGAGATGGAGGCAAACATGAGTCAGTGGCAATGGGTCCAACATTGGCTACACCAGACGAGGAATGCTGGGCAGCTCTTACCCAGTGGAAGACAGCAGGCATGCTAGTGGACAGTGGTTGTACAGATCACATAGTGACGAACATCGATGCGTTTCTGGACTTTGTGCCCATTCAATCAGTGGTCAGAAATCCCAACGGAGAGGCTTCCAGAGTGGTGGGCAGAGGCTGTGTGAGGATCAGCATACCCTCAAACAATGGGGAATTCCAATGCGAACTCAAAAATTTTCTGTGTGTGCCGGACTATTCTTCAAACCTCCTATCGGTCTCAAGATGCACGGAGTGGGGACATAGCTTCACTTTCGAGAGAAGAAACAGCTGCATGAAACTCCAGAAGGGAACTCGGGTAAAACTAACACCAGAAAATAATTTGTATTACTTACCCTGCAGCGTTCTAGAATTCAAGATGAGTTCCAACAGCCTGAAACTTGACAGTGCAAGGAAGTGGCACAGACGATTGGGTCATTTGAATCAAGCGGATGTGGTCAGGAATGCACCAGAGACGGTGGGGGAACTCGATGATGTATGCAATGTGTGTGCATTGGCCAAGATCACAAAGACTCCAGTACCAAGAGTGGCAGAGACCCAAGCAGAAGAGAAATTGGAGAGGGTGTTCACAGACGTGATGGGACCTTTCAGAGTAGAGTCACTGTCAGGGTTCCGGTTCTGCATTGTGTTTGCAGACCAGTACACGAAATTTGTGTTTGTGGACTTGCTTAAGGCAAAGAGTGAAGCACTGGCCAGCCTGAAGAAATTTGTTCTCAATGTGGGGACGCCCAAGAAGCTGAGGCAAGACAATGCGAAGGAGTTTCTCTCAGAGCAGTTCAAGACGTACTGTTTTGATGCAGGCATTCTACAGGAGAAGACCATACCAGAGACGCCACAACAGAATGGGTTAGCTGAGAGGTGCAACAGGACACTGCTGGAGATGGCAAGATGTTTGCTCATTGACTCAGGACTTCCCAAGATGATGTGGGGAGCAGCAATTCTTCACGCAGCAAGTATCAGAAACTTGGTTGTGAGACGAGGAGAAGAAAAATGCCCAGCAGAGCTGTTTAGAGGTATAAAACCTAAGCTTCCAATTAGTAAATTATCTATTTTTGGTTGCACGGTCTTCATGAGGAAGAGGGACAGAGAAGTCAGCAAACTTGAACCCAAGGCACTGGAAGGAAAGTTTGTGGGTTACACTGAAGGATAAAACGGATACCTGGTGTACATACCCAACACACGCAAGGTGATGGCAGTTCGAGATGTGATCATCAAGGAGTTTGAAGTGGGCTCAATCCCTGACGACAAAGAAACGGCTGACCTACTAGATGATGGGTCGGAACTGGGAATCTGGCACCCAGATGATGGTCATCAAGACGATGACAACAGAGAACGACAGGACACATCTACTGCAATAAAGGAGGAGTGGCATGACGCAGGGAGCGTGAATACTCAAGAAACAACACTGAGACAGGAGGCCTCGGATGTTGGAGAAACAGCACTAGATGAAGGATCTACTGCAACAAGAGGGAGTCACAGAGACTCAGAGTTACTGGAAGACAGTGACACAGAAGACTTTTCACAGTTAGAGACAGTTGGCTTCAATGAAGATGCACTGGAACACGCGGACAGAGCAGAGCCCAGACGAGGGACACGAGCAAGGAATGTTCCGCAATTTTTTGGAGAAGTCAGGACCCATCTTGCTGTGACTGAGGGCGACTATGTGGAACCCAAAACAGTCTACGAGGCCAAGCAAGGTGACGATTGGGACCAGTGGCACCAGGCAATGAAAGACGAGGTCAAGGCACTCCAAGACAACGAGACTTGGAACCTAGTGAGACCACCCACACACAGGGACGTCATACCGGGCAAATGGGTCTACAAAGTGAAATTAGGACCCAGTGTTCAAGTGGACAAATACAAATCGCGCTATGTGGCAAAAGGCTTCAAACAAGTGGAAGGACTGGACTACTTTGAGACTTTTGCGCCTACCTGTAAGCCGGAGACATTCAGGATTCTACTTCAGCTATCAGCAAAGCAGGGCCATGTGATTCACCAATTTGATGTCAAGACTGCTTTCCTGCACTCACCAATCGAGGAAGAAGTGTATCTGGAACAGCCACAGGAGTTTGTAAAACGCGGATCAGATGGGGAGAAGTTAGTATGTCGACTAAATAAATCAATTTATGGTTTGCAACAGGCTGCTAACAACTGGTACAAAGAGCTGGCAAACTTCCTACTGAGACAGGGGTTCACCAGAAGCAGGAATGGTCACTGCTTGTTTGCAAGATCAGAGGCAGAGGATCACACCTTCATCTTGGTCTGGGTTGACGACATCATAGTAGCATCAAGAAGTATGACAGTATCTCTGATGTCAAGAAGGCACTAGAAGCAACCTTTCACATGGAAAACAGAGGGAGACTACACTGGTTTCTGGGTCTAAGAATCAGACGAGAAGAGGGCAAAGTCACAGTCGACCAAGAACGCTACATAGAAACAATGCTTGAGCGGTTTCAAATGGATCAATGCAAACCCTCAAGAACTCCAGCTGATTTGAATTTGAAACTTCAGACAGCACAGAACGGAGACGAAGAAGTAGACTAGAGGATCTACAGAAGCTTGGTTGGATCAATCCTGTATCTGGCCAAACAGAAGAGGCCAGACATCATGTTCACAGTCAACATTCTGTCCACACATGAATGCACCTACCAATCAACACTGGATGTGCGGAAAACGACTTCTGCGATATCTTCAAGGTTCAAAAGGTTTAATACTTAATTACACAAAAGAGGCTAGTTATGTATTAGTGGGGGAAAGTGATGCAGACTAGTCTGGAGACAAGAACGACAGAAAATCAACAACGGGCTGTTACTTCAAGCTCAATGGACGTGGCGCGGCACTCAGCTGGGGTGTCAAGAAGCAGGCCACAGTTGCTCTTTCTTCATCAGAAGCAGAATATCAGGGCATGGCAGCAGCAGTTCAGGAAGCACTCTACCTGAAACAACAATCGGAGAAGACAACCAAAGTTGTATCAGACTCTGCCAAAACCCAGTCATGCACAAAAGGAGCAAGCACATCGAAACAAAGTTTCACTTCATCCGGGACAAGACGGAGGATGGGACTATTTCAATTCATTACGTTCCTACAGACAAAATGGCAGCGGACATCTTCACAAAGTCCTTACCCGTTTCGAAAGTGGAAACATTCAGAGCAGTTTTGATGGGAACAGACTCTACGCAATCAGCTGAAGTCTGAGTGGGGGTGTTAGAATATCGATCAAACTAGAGTCTTAAACTTAGTGAGAATTAGAAAGAAAGTTTGACTTACCAAATTAGAAAGACAAGCAATATGACTTCGATGAAAGAAATTATATAAATGAATCGTCAAGAAATGGTGCTTAGAATCAATATTCGGTTCAAATTGGTGAATCTAGATAACTATTATTAGAGTTAGATTAATTGATGTAAAATCTTCTCAGCATGTATAAAATGATGATGATATCTCGGGAAGTGTGAATGAATTCTTAGAAAAGTGCAAATGCATTCCATTTATGGCTCCCTTTGGGACTGATTTGCAGAAGCAAACCATATTGGGTAACCTTTGCGACCCCCACTATAAATCACGGTGCTAAGATTAGTTTTGTATCTTGAATTTTTCACACTGATAATGGGTATATATACAGCTGATTTTTGAGTCCTTTTTCACCCCCAAATTCAAATCACCATCTTGATCTAATAATCAGATCTCTCCTGTAAATCTCTAAATTCAACTGTAAAATATCATTTTGTTATTCTCTCATTTTTGAGAAATTAATTCTTTTACTTAGTTAAAAACGCTTATTATTCCGCTTGCGAAAGTTCATAACCCAACAGTCATTTCCCACCGTCTCCGTTGTTCACATCTTCGAGGTTCTATACAATTTTAGTATCTATTTTCAACAAGTTAACGACAAGTCAACTGGATTGAAATGGCAGAAAACAAAATTGGCGATTTATTTCTGAAAAACTCCTCGCAAAACTGGCCGCGAATTGAGAAGATAATTACTTAATTTTGCAAATTTCTCGATATTAGCTCACAAGACCAAAAAGCCAGTTGTTATGTGACTAAAATAAAATAAATTTGAATTAACAATTAACTTGGTTACCATGACTAGGTTTATAAAACAGCAGATCACCAGTTTAACAAATCAATTTTCAACTAAATTGCGGCTGTAAATTCGAGCAGAATATTAGTCTAATAGAATTTGTAGAGTTTTTTTTGAAAAAATAAATGCTCAATTTTGTGCCAGTTGGTGACGTCATTCAAGAAATTCTAGTATAAACATTTATTTTTACTTGTCCGAAATATGATTCGCGCGGTGAATGTATGACTTTTTCAACAAAAAAAATACGAGACAAGGTTCGTGGAAGTGCTCACAACCTCAAAAATGTAAAAGGTACTCTAATTGCAACGCAGCTGGTGTTTTATCAGCTTCAATTTTCTGCTTCGGTATGATTACTAAGTTCGATTACTTCTGCTTGGTTTTGCTTTCCTGGCTTATTCTAGAAGCTATACAGCAAGCACGTATTCTGTACTGTGCTCGCACTTTTGGGCGTCAGAAATTGTACATTTGGATTTAAAATCTTTTTTTGTTTTTAGTTCTTTTCTTAAGTTAAATATGTTGACCACAAATTTTGAAGTAACGACTGTTTACAGTATAGTAGAATGATTTTTACTGATCCTGAAAGTTGTTCAATCGGTGTAACAGTGTTATTACTTTTCATAAATTGTAATACAAAAATTGAATTTACTAATGCCACAAAGCATAGAGGTGAAACAAAAAAATTAACCTTTCCAATTGACTCTCACTAACTTCTCTCTGAGGTAATACACAATGGAATGAATGCTCTTATTAATGGAAGTTGGGGTATTTTAAGTTTAGGCCAAAACTGTGTAACGATTCGTTGTTTTATTGTAAAATGAATGATAGAATAAAAAAGTTTTGATTAATTGTAAAGTTTTGAAATAGTCTTTTTCAGTTATTGTAAACAGGTATTTTCAGTTTCAGAGGACTCAGATGCGTAATGAAGAGATTTTGGTTGATCACCTTGAGAACAATATCACGAGCAATAAAAAGGCCCATGATTCATATACAGATACATTTAATCGCGTTCCGATCCCGAAACAACTGAACAATTTAAATTCAGTGTAATTGGAATAGAATGTGCAAGAAAAAACTTACGAAGATTTAAAACAAAATCCTACAGTATGACTGATGCTTAAGTTGCAAAGAGCACAATAACTCACTATATTCTTACGTAGGGCCGTGTTTTAGGTCTTAGATCACTTTTATTGTCTTTACCACTCCTTAAACGCCTAGCTTCGAGCGATGAAATCTAACTCAAGATTGTGTTAACGTGTGTCAAAGTTACGCCCCTAATTGCCCCCAAAACTGATGTAAGAGTAAGGGGGTAATTGTCAATTAGGGTGGGGGGAACGATTTAAGATTAGGGGGTAGTGGGGGTAATGGGGCAATTTTTTAGAATTTACCCCCAAAAAATACCCCCAAAAGGATGTAAGATGAGGGGCAGTTTTAAGGAATAAAACGATGTAAGAAAATGGTGTAATGGGAAGTAGACTCATATAGACAAAACGTAAAGAATTAAGGAAGTGTTGATGATTTGGAGGCTAAGAAGAACCAGCTGAGGGGGCACAGGTTGCAGGTTAAAGACTGTCAGTCTTTGACTATAGGGGGCTAAAATGTAAGATAGAGGGATACCTCCAATTACTTCCCTACTATTGCATCATTTTACGCCCAAAATTATCCCGCCCCCGCCCCTAATCTTGCATCCTCTAAATTACTCCTACTTTTGCGCCATTTAACACCCCCCAAAAATATGCCCTCCATTACTCCTAAAAAGATGTAAAATTTTTGAGGGGAGTTTGTCAAATAATTTCCCCAATCAACCCCATAATCTTACAATTTTTTCGAGTAAAATTTTGGCGGGGACCAATGTTTGATGATCGAGCAAGCATTTATCTTCACTAATGAATGCAGCAAACTTATATACCCATACTTTAGAAGAAATGTTTTTGTTTCTGAATTACGTACAGACAAAATTGTTTTGAAATGGAGACTTCATCTCTCCGCTGCCCCTGACTGACCAGTGCCCGTAAGGAATGGAAGGTCAAAAGTACAGAGAGCACTGCATTTGAAAGTTCTATACACTATGGCCCCCCTATTGGCAAGCATTTGGATCAAACCCAATATTGAGTGTCAATAGTTATAAAATATTGTCAATGCCTATAATTTTTATTACAGCAAGAAAATTGATTTTTTGAAATGTATTCAGATTTTTTGTTCACTTTGAAGTTTTTAATGTCACTAATATGGGCCGATGTTTTGTTTACTAATACAGGTCGAGGATGATGCAAAATGTTGATGTTTAGGTCATTATTCCACTCTGTGGATTGTAATTCAGAACTTGTCCTGTCGTTTTTTTCCTCTCTTTATTTTGTTCACTTGTTATGCGTAGAAACTTTTTTAAAAAAATACTAGAGAAAACTTGTCTTTCTGCTGCTTTTAAAATATTCTCACCAAACAATCAGAAAACTATCGCTCTCTTTTGATATTTCGTTTGAAAAGATCAAGTTCAATCTCAGATTTTGAAAAAAAATACATTATTAAACTCCTCTTTACCTCATCCTGATAGCAAAATAATCAAGAATGGAAAACATGACGACGATTTATATATATATATATATATATATATATATATATATATATATATAAAATGAAAACTACAAAATTTTATGAAAAATGTTAATTCAGAACAATTCTGTTAAACCATATTACTAACACCAAATTGGTGAAATATATGAAATATAAACACTATATACCTTAAAACTGATTGGACTCCAATTATTTTTAACATAATGTTTAATCATGTAAATATAAAAAACACATTGAATTCCCATTATGTTATTAACAGCAAACAACAAAATGGGCACTGTAGGTCAAATTATAAATGAAATAAAGTAATTATATTAAGGTTCAAATTGAGACAGTGGTACTATGAAAACTTAAAACTTTTTCATGATGCCTTGCCGTACGACGCATTATTTGAGTTTTGCTTATATAAATGAAAGAAAAACATTTCCAGATGCTTCTTTAGAACTATTGTTCTTGCATCCATTTCAATTATATTTTTAAAAAACTCACGTTAAGAAATTTATTATGAAGGGTTGAGCCGATATTGAGAATAGAGTTTTCTAATGCAGATGAAATTATTTTGTGATTGAAGCAGTATTTTTTGGTTCGCTGGCTGTACCGTAGATTGGATGTTGGTAAGTGTAGTTTTTTTGAAAATCGGAAGCTGGTTACTGGTAAATTTCATAAAATAATTGAGTACTTTGTATTCCAACAAAAATTTTATTCGCAGAATTTGATGTTTTAGTTTCTGATCAGAAGAACTGTCGTATTTTTTGCGATTGAAGCACGTCTTTACAGCCCAGCTTAATTGTTTCTCCAAAGTAATAAACAATTGTTTTTTGAGCTGGCCAGTAAAAGGCCTGAGTAGTGTAAATGACTTATCACTAAGGGGTAGTAGTCTTGTCTGCTCAGGGAACGGGCGTGATATACGTTTTAATGTTTTTATCCCTGCAGCCATTTTGCGTAATACGTGTTTTAATTCTTCTTGAAAATTTTTGTTATGTATATATTTTTATATTTATTTTTATATATGTTTTTAAAATATATATATTTTTAAATAAGATCATTAAATTTTTCCGATAGATTTGAATAAATGTACAGTTTTAAAGTTCTAAGTGAGTGGTTGGGGGGGGGGTCAATGGGTAAAAGATATGTGTATATGCGTAAACTATTAGATATGATCGATCATGAGCTATTTTTCTATGAGTCTCTATGCAACCCACTGGAATAATAATGCGGGTCATTTCCGATTGCGTCCCTCTTTTTGTAGTGCATAATACTCCGCAATGCTTTTTAAATAGTAGCTACATGCTCTGTAACTCGGAGGGGTTCATAACGTACTGGCGGGAGGGAGGGGGGGCGCAATCGTAAAAGATACAATACTGCACACGAAACTGGAACCGCTAATACTGGATTAACTAATATGTAATGTTTTTTTTTGATAAGCAGTTGACTGTCGCTGCCATCAGTCTGAAATTTCTCGAATTATTGCCGACTTTCGTTGTGATTTTTGGCGCCGCGTTCGAATTCAAAGAAAAAACTTCACTTGCTCTCATAAAATATTCAGATAGTCTCTGAAAAAATTTCAACGAATTTTTTAATTCAAAGTGCCCAACCCTTAAAATGGGTAATCTTAATTATAGCAGCGCTGAAAATTTGTCAATATCATATTGTTCTCCGCGGAATGTTCCGTTGTAAAGTAGTCGAGAAAGAACCCAGACGAAATCCAAGTCTCGTCAAAATCCGAATCGAAAACGATTGTCGGCACCCGGGAAAGATCTGGACTTTTTCTCCATCGATCAACTAGAGGCTTGATTTGGTCGTAAGTTGATTGGAGAAGTCGGGGTATTTTGTGAATGTTTTCCTTTGTGAAATAATCCGGCGGCAATTTGTTCACATTTTTTGGAGGTATCCAGACATTTGGTCCATTTATGATCATGCCATTTTTCTTTAATACGTTCTCGAGCATTGAATTGCCTTCAAAATCTAGAAGGTAATTTTTGGTTGTGGTTTGAGTCACTTCTAAAAGTTGTCGAAGTGTTGATACCAACATCATGAAATGTTCCTGTTCAAAAGCGTACTTTAAAAAGTAGTCACGGGGTTTCGGCGAATCACCTCTGACCCCTATTACTAATCTAGCCTCGTTTTTCCACTGTCGAACTAAACTAGGATATGCAGTTATGAAATCTCGATATAAAAACAACCCTATATTGATATAACGAGTAGTGTTATGTGCTAGTATGGTCGAAACTAGTCTGAAAGCTTTTTGGGCGTTCATTCCTACAGCTATTGCCAGTCGAATTGAACCCCCTGTTATAGGCAAGCAGGGTTTCGGTTCCGGGGGATTTTCGAATACCCCCGGGGAAAACTTTTCAACGTTGGTGATTAACGGGTACTCCATTTCCCAATCTTCCCAGGCTATTTTTTTCTGCTTCAGTCGTTTCTTCAGTTTTTCAATTGCGAATTTACTCCATCCGTTCGGTTGCCAGGGATGGAATTCGAGGTAGAATTTATCGACCAATCGGAAGGCTCCATCTTTCAGCATTTTGTCAATGACGTCATACTCGGCTCCCTCGATGTCCAACTTGAGAATGACGTAATCGGTGACGTTGAAATTGCGAGTGACGAATGCAGAGAGGTCAAATGTTGGAACTGTTTGCTTGTCTTGTTCTCGGAATACTTTTCTATCATGTGAGAAGAGGTTTCCACCTCCCCACTTTCGACCTAAAAAATAAGGATCTTTGTTCCGACCCCACTTGTGGGGGGAAGAACTATATACTCAGATGGGTTTTTTTGTTCAGACAATTTTGGCCGATCGATATATTCATCGTAGCGAAATGTGAGTGGTATCATTAAAAAGCTCGTCCAGCGTAGAATTCGAAATTAAAAAGATTTTTTTGAAATTCGTTTTTTTGTGGAGTTATCGAGGATTTAAGTTTTGGGTGAACACGGGATATTTGAAATGGTTTTGTTCAATTTAATGTAATTTTTAAAGTTAAGATCTTTTTTTATTCGAACATTTTTTATTTTTTATATAAAAAATTCGAACTCATTTTAGAGCTTTTAGAGCTTTTATATAAAAAATTCGAACTCATTTTAGAGTAACTTAGAGACTAGACACTTTTCATATCAAGTTTCCGTTGATGTCAACCTGATTAACAGTCTAATGAACCCCAATCAACAAGAAACTCGTTTTCAAGGAATCGCTTGCGCTTTTTTGGCTTTGACTCTCAGTTTTCGTAATTTTAAATGAAATTTTGATTTCCTTTTTGAGGTTTTACTAAATTTTTGGAGTTCTATGGCATTCGATGAATCGTTGACCAAAAATGCAATAGCTTTCGTAATGAGCATTAAATGAACCTATGTAGAGCTTTGAGTGGACAGCTAATGGCGGCTAAGATTTCAAAAATAATTTTCGAGAACTTTTTTTTCGTTAACCGATCATAAACATATTTTCCTGAATTGTAAGTCAATCTCAGTAATGACAGGATCCCCCTCCTTTCCAATGTTACATAAATTAATCTGGTTAAAGGTTTTATCTTCTTACTATTTGTTATATGACTTCAATGCCACAAGATTTCAAAATTTAAAAATTTTGGATATTTTTGTGTTACTGGTTCCTCTTGAAATCTTATCAAGTTAGCGTGATATTGAGATCTCCCATTGGCTTCAGATAGACGTCCAATGGATCATGTATAAAGTTTTCAGAGAAAAATTTATGGTTTAAATGGCGCCGCATTTTCTTCTGGCACTTTTCTTCTGAATTTTTGTTTTTTTCCTGTATTTAATGATCTTTCCATATTAATAAGACTTATTGTGATGTCTCATTAGTTACCTGCACGTGACAAATATCCTTGTGCTCCAATCAATTCAAAACTGAGCGTATTTATTGCCTGCCATTGAGAGCTATAGATTTTAATGGCTGTTAACATTTCAAAATAGATTTTTTGAGAAACTCTTTTATCATCAAACGATCTGAAACTTATCTGCGTCAACTGTAAGTCAGTTTCAGTTTTGGCCAGACCCCATTTTTTTCTACTTCAACTAAAATTAATCTAGTTGATACTAAGGGTTTTCTCAGAAATTTCGTCGTTTTAATGTATTTGTTCACGTTTGTTGGTTTATTGGAAACAAATTGTTAAATAGAAGAATCCCATTGCTGTTAAAATTTAATTAATTAGGTAGAAAAGTTTTGACTGAAAAGCTCATCTTTTAATGTCTTTGACACTTTTCTTGCTCATTTTTTTGTATTTGCTGTTTTTGCCTGTTTTTATTTATTCTTTAAGTAGCCGTAAAATGCTGACCGCTCAGATAAGCCTCGAATTGAGGAATGAATGAATGATGCTACCCAAAACAGTCAGTTAATAGTGAATAGTCTTAAAGTCTAGGGCATTATAGTTTTTTAAGATTCTCAGGATTTTTAAATTTTTTTCAGTATTTGTTGTTCTTTTCGTCAACTTGTAAATTTTTTTCATCATTGAGAAGTCCTATACAATTCCTTCTATTTTGAAAATTGACATATTTACTGATGATACGACGTAACTGATGTTTTCTTTGGTGGACAATATGCGTTTTCATAAAGTTATGTGAGTGATGTCTTTGTTTGTTTTTCTCTTCCTTTAGCACTATCGCGTAATAACAGATCCCAATGATTTTCAAATGCGGCCCAATTGAACTTGTTTATTCATTCAGTATAATTTTAGCTGAATTATTTTAAATAAAGGTTGAAATAATAAATACATAATATTCAGATAATAGCTAATGATTTTAATGGCTTCACTAATCACTAATTTGTTTTTTTTTGTAATTATTGTATTTTGTTGTTCGTAATTTTTTGAGTTTGTCTGCATCTTTAGTCCATTCCTATGGCTTAACCTAACCAAAGACAGGTGCTATTGGTTTCATTATGATTTTTTAAGAAATTTATCAAGAACTATTTTGTTAAAAGCTAATGATTTTATAGATTTTTGAAATTATTTGATTTAACAAATGTTGATTGATTTTTGAATTTCCTCAAAATTTCTTCTTTTTGTTGACTTGTTACGTAGTCTCATTAAGGAAAAAGCTAATCTGCTGTGTAGTTAGGTTTTTGTCTAATTGTAATTTGACGTTGTTACTAGGTGCTTTTAAATTTAGATATTAAATTTTTGCCGTGAAATTTGTGATTTTGCTTTTTCCGTTGTTGTTTTTTTTCTCGTAGTCTTTTTAATGGCAGATATCGTTGTACTGAGGCATGGCATTATTTAATTAAATTATTGGTTTGGTTTTGTACCACTTTTTTTAAACTCAAACATCTATTTTTGGTTATCTCTTTGTCAAAAAATGTAAGTCAAAAGACAGTTATGTCAAAAATGTAGATGAGCGCGGGTCGGAACATCATGTGCAAACGCACATTAACGAGCCTCCTTGTTTTTGTTTCGTCCCACAGTGTTTTTTTGCCCCCAATTACGACTTATGTCTTAATAGCATGTTACTATGTAAGACTTAGAAAGGATATATGCCCGCTGAGCTGGGGAGCTGGGGGGGGGGGCAACAGATCCAATAAAAAGACTGTCCTGTTGTCATCTTGACAAAAATGGCCCCCTCTCCCCTAGAAAAATACCCCCTCCCTCATTATGGTATAATTACAGTAATGGCTAGGTGTGGGGGTGAGGGGTTTACGTTATAGGACCACTAAGCTAAAGGGTTATGAAGAGAAAGACCCAAAAATTTATTGATATTTTTCCTCAACTGTCAATTTTCGCCCAAAATATCGAAAAATTCCACATAACTCGCTATCAGCAGAACGGTAGACATCAAGGCTCAGATCTCCAGCCTTGACATATAACGCTATTAAAGCAGAACGTCTGGCGAAGACATAGTCGCATAAATTCTGAACGAAAGGCTGCGCAAAGGTCATCATGGAGCAAAAAGTGAGTGTCGAAGTCGCATGTCAAAGTCTTCAACGCATGAGATGATCAAAAACAACAAAATGGATCTAAAATAATCTTTTGAAAGCTGCAATCGTATCGTTTTTGTGGCATTGGGTGTAGTATTATTTGGGCAAACTCTGTATCAATCAGAGGTCTAAAAAACTTGAATTTCAAAATATTTTGAAAATTTTTAAAAAGGTTTTAAAAAAGATAAAGCTTTTTTTTCAAACTTTCGTTGTTCTAGTAAACATAAGAAACACAACTTTGTGAAAAAAACGCTTGAAATCCCTTTGTCACAAGTTTAACCATTCCTTTATACTGCGTTCTAGATTTAAACTGATTCGGTGAAAATTTTGTTTGTGTTTCTGAGCTCATTACTTGAAGAATGCTACTGCTGTACTCATACAATTTATGTGTTGGTTTGTTTTTTTTAAAGGCTCAGCTGAATATAATTTTGATTAATTTTTCTCGACTGCAAATTTTTACTTTTTCTGATTTTTATTCTGTATCAAACATATGATAATCAACAAAATTACTGAGATCAAAATAGATGCACAGCATTCATTTGAAATATAAGTATCTTCATCCGCATCGAATTCCAGCTCATGTTAAAGACAATTTTTTTCTTTTTTTGTTTTCAACAATCTGTTTGAGACATTATTCGATTCCTCATAGAAGCACGTAGATGAACGAAATGAGCTCTATTTTAAAACCAATAGCACTACCCTTATCTTATTGGTCTAAGTTTAATCTCATTCATTTTTTGTAATGACCAAATTGAAAAAAAAACCTTTCAAACTTAGAGGTTCCGTTCTGCAACAAAAATGTTTGTCTGAATTAGGTTTCGTCAAAAAAACTTTAAATTTTGTTCCAATTAGTATTTCTTTATTCTCTCAGTTTGTCTATCCGCGGCTATAAATTGCACAGTCCTGCCAAAATGCTTGTTTTTCATTTTTCTCTTTATCGATTGTTCATTTTTCGGCAACACTTCAAACTCAAAGAAACATCAATTAGCTTTATTTTAAATCAAAGAAGGGTTATCAATTGTTAGGGCAATTTTAATTTTATGGGCTGAAGCATTTTTAACTCGACAAAATTTTTGTTAAAAGAGCTCGAATTAATGATTGATGGAATACAAAATAGTTACAGATCACTCGCAACTGAATTTTAACATTAATGTTTTTTGACGTACCAGTATACCAAAACGTCGGTAAAAATGGAATTAAAAAACTTTTATAAGATTAAAAAATCTGTGCTCAATATTTGGAAAGTCGTGTATCTTTTTGTTATGCCAGCAGAGTTGTAAAGAGCAATTTATGTTCTGCACAGTTCCCATTGCACATGAGATCCAAAAGCTCTCTGGTCTGACCTAGAATAAACAAATCAATCATATTATCGAGCGTTCACGCTGTCTAACAGAAAATTTTTTTCTCATGTTCTAGAAATGAAATTTTTCAATGCTATTAAAAATCAAAAAATTATTTTGAGTCGTTTATTGTTTTGTTTTTAATATTGAGTGAAGAACAATCATGAGCTACATATGTTCAAAAAATGAGGCAAGAATTGACTAAAGTTTTACAGTGAACTGCTATTATAATGTAATGTATTTTCTTCAAAAGTTCACGGGAAATAAAAAGAAGCGAAGTTGTTACAAGTGCAAAATGTTTAAATCAGCTGATAGTCTTTTTGGCGTTCGCAAAAATAACAGACTAACGTCGGAAGAATTGTTCTCGGCGACTAGTGGGAGGTCTAATCAATTACAATCTGCTTCAATGGGGGGGGGGGGGGTTAGCCTAAAAGGGACTTGGAAATTCACTAGGGCTCTTCAAATAACCTCGTTAGAGATTAATAAAAACAATTATTAAGATTTAAAGGAAAAAAATGACATCAAAGGGAAAATGACACCAATTTCAAGGGAAAAAATGACACCTATTCTAAAAGGAAAAATGCGCACTTATTTGAAAAATGCGCCAGAGACAGCAAGATCTTGCAACTAGCAGTTTGGATCTAAAGTTCCTCTGTATGGGTTTTACGGGTTTTACGCAGCTCCTCTGAATGGGTTTTACGGAATTTCCCCTGTATGGGAGGGTTTAAACTATTGAAAAGAGTCGACTCGACTGAAAAGGGTTTTAAAATGACATTGATTGACCGAAAAGGGTTATTAAATGACCTTGATTGACCGAAAGTGTTATAAAATCAAATTGATTGACCGAAAGGGTTATAAAATCACCTTGATTGACCGAAAGAGTTACAAAATCAACTTGATTGACCGAAAGGGTTATAAAATCAACTTGATTGACCGAAAGGGTTATAAAATCAACTTGATTGACCGAAAGGGTTATAAAATCACTTTGATTGACCGAAAGGGTTATAAAATCACACTTTTTGACCAAAAGGGTTATAAAATCACGTTGATTGACCAAAAGGGTTTAAAAAATAATTTTATTGACCGAAAGAATTTTAAAATCACCTTGATTGACCGAAAGGGTTTTAAAATCAACTTAATTGACCGAGAGGGTTACAAAATCACCTTGATTGACCGAAAGGGTTATAAAATCAAAACGATTGACCGAAAGGGTTATAAAATCACCTTGATTGA
This sequence comes from Convolutriloba macropyga, assembly GCF_964194025.1. Classification (NCBI taxonomy): domain Eukaryota; kingdom Metazoa; phylum Xenacoelomorpha; order Acoela; family Convolutidae; genus Convolutriloba; species Convolutriloba macropyga. Next base: position 19,534 of record NW_027452772.1, read on the forward strand.
CCGAAAGGGTTATAAAATCACCTTTAATGATCGAAAGGGTTATAAAATCAACTTGATTGACCGAAAGGGTTATAAAATCAACTTGATTGACCGAAAGGGTTATAAAATCACCTTGATTGACCGAAAGGGTTATAAAAACACCTTTATTGATCGAAAAGGTTATAAAATCACCTTGATTGATCGAAAGGGTTAAAAATTAACTTGATTGACCGAAAAGGTTGTAAAATCACCTTGATTGACCGAAAGGGTTATAAAATCAAATTAGTTGACCGGAAGCGTTATAAAATCACCTTGATTGACCGAAAGGGTTGTAAAATTGATTTGATTGACCGATAGGGTACTAAAATCAACTTGATTGATCGAAAGGGTTATAAAATCAACTTGATTGACTGAAAGGGTTATAAAGTCACCTTGATTGACCGAAAGGGTTATCACTTTGATTGACCGAAAGGGTTACAAAATCAACTTGATTGACCGAAAGGGTTATAAAATCACCTTGATTGACCGAAAGAGTTACAAAATCAACTTGATTGACCGAAAGGTTTACAAAATCAACTTGATTGACCGAAAGGGTTATAAAATCAACTTGATTGACCGAAAGGGTTATAAAATCACTTTGATTGACCGAAAGGGTTATAAAATCACACTTTTTGACCAAAAGATTTATAAAATCACGTTGATTGACCAAAAGGGTTGAAAAATAATTTTATTGACCGAAAGAATTGTAAAATCACCTTGATTGACCGAAAGGGTTTTAAAATCAACTTAATTGACCGAGAGGGTTATAAAATCACCTTGATTGACCGAAAGGGTTATAAAATCAAATTGATTGACCGAAAGGGTTATAAAATCACCTTGATTGACCGAAAGGGTTATAAAATCACCTTTATTGATCGAAAGGGTTATAAAATCACCTTGATTGATCGAAAGGGTTAAAAATTAACTTGATTGACCGAAAAGGTTGTAAAATCACCTTGATTGACCGAAAGGGTTATAAAATCAAATTAGTTGACCGGAAGCGTTATAAAATCACCTTGATTGACCGAAAGGGTTGTAAAATGAATTTGATTGACCAATAGGGTACTAAAATCAACTTGATTGATCGAAAGGGTTATAAAATCAACTTGATTGACTGAAAGGGTTATAAAATCACCTTGATTGACCGAAAGGGTTATAAAATCAACTTGATTGACCAAAAGAGTTATAAAATCAACTTGATTGACCTAAAGGGTTATAAAATCAAATTTGATTGACCGAAAGGTTTATAAAATCACCTTGATTGACCTGAAAGGGTTAAAAGTTAACTTGATTGACGAAAAGTTTTGTAAAATCACCTTGATTGACCGAAAGGGTTATAAAATCAACTTAATTGACTGAAAGGTTTATAAAATCACCTTGATTGACCGAAAGGGTTATAAAATCAACTTAATTGACTGAAAGGTTTATAAAATCGCCTTGATTGACCGAAAGGGTTATAAAATCACTTTGATTGACCGAAAGGGTTATAAAATCACACTTTTTGACCAAAAGAGTTATAAAATCACGTTGATTGACCAAAAGGGTTAAAAATAATTTTATTGACCGAAAGAATTGTAAAATCACCTTGATTGACCGAAAGGGTTTTAAAATCAACTTAATTGACCGAGAGGGTTATAAAATCACCTTGATTGACCGAAAGGGTTATAAAATCAAATTGATTGACCGAAAGGGTTATAAAATCACCTTGATTGACCGAAAGGGTTATAAAATCACCTTTATTGATCGAAAGGGTTATAAAATCACCTTGATTGATCGAAAGAGTTAAAAATTAACTTGATTGACCGAAAAGGTTGTAAAATCACCTTGATTGACCGAAAGGGTTATAAAATCAAATTAGTTGACCGGAAGCGTTATAAAATCACCTTGATTGACCGAAAGGGTTGTAAAATGAATTTGATTGACCAATAGGGTACTAAAATCAACTTGATTGATCGAAAGGGTTATAAAATCAACTTGACTGACTGAAAGGGTTATAAAATCACCTTGATTGACCGAAAGGGTTATAAAATCAACTTGATTGACCAAAAGAGTTATAAAATCAACTTGATTGACCAAAAGGGTTATAAAATCAAATTTGATTGACCGAAAGGTTTATAAAATCACCTTGATTGACCTGAAATGGTTAAAAGTTAACTTGATTGACCAAAAGTTTTGTAAAATCACCTTGATTGACCGAAAGGGTTATAAAATCAACTTAATTGACTGAAAGGTTTATAAAATCACCTTGATTGACCGAAAGGGTTATAAAACCAACTTGATTGATCGAAAGGGTTCTAAAATCAACTTGATTGACCGAAAGGGTTATAAAATCAACTTGATTGACCGAAAGGGTTGTAAAATCAACTTGATTGACCGCAAAAGGTAATAAAATCACCTTGATTGATCGAATGGATTAAAAAATCAACCCGATTGACTGAAAGGATTATAAAATCAACTTGATTGACCGAAAGGGTTATAAAATTAACTTGATTGACCGAAAGAGCTATAAGATCAATTTGATTGACCGAAAAGGTTATAAAGTCAACTTGATTGACCAAAAGGGTTGAAACATCACTTTGATTGAAGAAAGGGTTATAAAATCACCTTTATTGATCGAAAGTGTTATAAAATCACCTTGATTGACCGAAAAAGGTTACAAAATCACCTTTCTTGATCGAAAGGGTTACAAAATCACCTTGATCGACCGAAAAGGTTAAAAATTAACTTGATTGACCGAAAGGGTTTTTGAAATCCCCTTGATTCACCGAAAGGGTTATAAAATCAACTTAATTGACCGAAACGTTTATAAAATCACCTTGATTGACCGAAAGGGTTATAAAATCAACTTGATTGACCGAAAGGGTTATAAAAATAACTTGATTGACCCAAAGGGTTATGAAATCAACTTGATTGACCGAAAGGGTTATAAAATCAACTTCATTGACCGAAAGGGTTAAAAAATCACTTTGATTGACTGAAAGGGTTATAAAATCAACTTGATTGACCGAAAGGGTTAAAAAATCAACTTAATTGACCGAAAGGGTTATAAAATCACCTTGATTGACCGAAAGGGTTATAAAATCAACTTGATTGACCGAAAGGGTTATAAAATCAACTTCATTGTCCGAAAGGGTTGTAAAATCACTTATATTGACCGAAAGGGTTATAAAATCAACTTGATTGACTGAAAGGGTTATAAAATCACCTTGATTGACCGAAAGGGTTATAAAATCAACTTGATTGATCGAAAGGGTTCTAAAATCAACTTGATTGACCGAAAGGGTTATAAAATCAACTTGATTGACCGAAACGGTTGTAAAATCAACTTGATTGACCGAAAGGGTAATAAAATCACCTTGATTGATCGAAAGGGTTATAAAATCAACTTGATTGACCGAAAGGGTAAAAAAATCACTTTGATTGGCGAAAGGGTTATAAAATCACCTTTATTGATCGAAAGGGTTATAAAATCACCTTGATTGACCGAAAAAGGTTATAAAATCACCTTTATTGATCGAAAAGGTTACAAAATCACCTTGATTGACCGAAAGGGTTAAAACTTAACTTGATTGACCGAAAGGGTTTCAAAATCCCCTTGATTCACCGAAAGGGTTATAAAATCAACTTAATTGACCGAAACGTATATAAAATCAACTTGATTGACCGAAAGGGTTATAAAATCAACTTCACTGACCGAAAGGGTTGTAAAATCACTTTGATTGACCGAAAGGGTTATAAAATCAACTTGATTGACCGAAAGGGTTATAAAATCAACTTAACTGACCGAAAGGTTTTCAAAATCACCTTGATTGACCGAAAGGGTTATAAAATCAACTTGATTGACCGAAAGGGTTATAAAATCAACTTCATTGGCCGAAAGGTTTGTAAAATCACTTTGATTGACCGAAAGGGTTATAAAATCAACTTGATTGACCGAAAGGGTTATAAAATCAACCTAATTGACCGAAAGGGTTATAAGATCACCTTGATTGACCGAAAGGGCTATAAAATCAACTTGATTGACCGAAAGGTTTATAAAATCAACTTGATTGACCGAAAGGGTTATAAAATCAACTTGATTGACCGAAAGGGTTATAAAATCAACTTGATTGACCGATAGGGTTACAAAATCAACTTGATTGACCGAAAAGGGTCATAAAATCAACTTGATTGACCGAAAGGGTTATAAAATCAACTTGATTGACCGAAAGGGTTATAAAATCAACTTGATTGACCGAAAGGGTTATAAAATCAACTTGATTGACCGAAAGGGTTATAAAGTCAACTTGATTGACCGAAAAGGGTTATAAAATCAACTTGATTGACCGAAGGGGTTATAAAATCAACTTGATTGACCGAAAGGGTTATAAAATCAACTTGATTGACCGAAAGGGTTACAAAATCAACTTGATTGACCGAAAGGGTTATAAAATCAACTTGATTGACCGAAAGGGTTATAAAATCAACTTGATTGACCGAAAGGGTTACAAAATCAACTTGATTGACCGAAAGGGTTATAAAATCAACTTGATTGACCGAAAAGGGTTATAGAAAGGCCTTGATTGGTCGAGGTACCACTAAAAGGCGTCTAAAAGGGGTCTAGGAACCACTAAGTTGAAAAGGGGTCTTTTAGCACTAAAATGGGAAAGAAAAGGCTTAACCTCAACGTTAGCGAACATGGATTTTGGGTCGATCTTTATCACGGCCCAAATTTTTCACGATGGACTTTAGCTCTTTCAACCTCCGTACCTTTGAAACTCTTAGTGTTGAGAGGAGTCCAAGGTGCCTCCATGAAAGCTTTCATTTCTCCATTTGTCGAAGAAACAGCCATTGGAACAACAGAAGTGTGATTGACAAAACTCACGTGGTATGGCCTCAACTTCCTGTCTATCTCGAATGAAATCATCTGCACAGAGTGAAAAGATAACACATCGAAAATTGGATCTGCTTTCTGAATGCCGTTTTTTTTAAAATTTGAGCAACATAATTTTGATACAAAAAATCACGTTTTTTTTACATTTTAACACCCCTCACCCCTCCCCCCCCTCCCAGCCACGAATTTATACCCCCGCTTAAGGGTTCATACCATGAGTCAAGAGGAGCTTTACATTATGACCATTACCAGTTAAGCTGGGGGCTTTCAACTCTTGATGTTGGTAGCGGTGAAATAATCTTTAAACCGTCTAAGCGGTAAAATAAAAATTTCACCGCTAAGAACTCGTGGAAACCTTCAACGCTTATATTTCACTATAAATAGTGCAATGAATCTGATTTAAATACAAAACATATATACTTTTTGTATATATACTTTTTTTTTGGGGGGGGGAGGGGAGGGGGTAATCATGGAAAAACCAAAATTCTTTTGTTAACGCTGATCAATGTTGTTTTGAAGATGTTTTAATTGAAAGGAAAGCAGTTCCTGGAATTCCTCAGCACCAGGCCAAATGTCGTGAAACATTTTGTACGTAGAACCAGTGTTAGCCCCGCAATCCAGAAACACCTTCTTCACACCTTTCTCTGGCAGCTTACGTCGGAATACTTCCTCAAAATTTTCCGGTGGCTTTTCCATATCTGCAGTTTTCAGAGCGTCCGTTAAATTCTGTGCATCGTTTTTCCACGCAAACTTGTGAACCGGAGCCCAGGTTTTTCGGCCGCTGATAGAGTAGCTCCAAAGTTTACCATTATCTACTGTTTCTGTAATCTCTGGAATATTGTTGTAGTTGGTTTGGTAAAAACTGGCGACGCATAAAATTATACTTAAAACCAGTCCGGGTACAAAAAATATTCTGCACAAGGATTTGGTCAATTCGAAAAGAAAAGACGTCATCTTAGCTGATCGATTGAAGCCTGGCTGATCAAAACTTCTGCTGTGAGGTCACCTTAAATGTAAACACCAGCCCATTCAATCGGATATGCAAAATTCGATCTTACATATGCACGTGCGCTAGCTTGGCCTTACTAAAGAAAAGCGTTGAGAAAATATTTGATATATCAAAGAATTATTGAGTCTTTCCCATTATAGCCCCCCCCCCCAGCTTAGTGGTCAGATAACCTATAGCCCCCCAATCATGGTAATTATACCATAATGGGGGGGCTATATTTTCATGGGGGGGGGCTATAATGGGAAAGACCCGAATTATCAAAAATTCCAGAACAAGAAAACTGTTTTTGCGTCCTGAATGTTATTTTGGGGTGGAAAAACACTCTGAAGCTAGAAAGGGACTCAATATATCCGGCTAGATCGTTCCACTTATTTGGTTGTTTTATTAAACTTAAAAAGAAGAACAGTCCCCCCAAGAGGTTTTGTAGCATTGAAGCATCCCTAAACAAGTATTGTTTTAAACTGTTCCCAGGAGGTTCCGTGAGGTGCCACTGGGCAGTTTAAAAAACATGCCTCACAAAAAAGGCTCTGAAACAAAAGAAACGTCTTGTGAAGATTTTCCATGCGGTATTTGTAGAAACAATTGTACTTCCTTTAGCATACATTGCTTCAAGTGTCTCATATGGTTCCATCCTAATTGCACAGACCAGTCAGAGGGAAATTTTAGAACATTGGGGAACATTAATGGATGTTTTTGGGCATGTTTACATTGTCGTAATCAAGTCGTGATTCCCCAAGATCAGTCAAACTTTAAAGATGAATTATCTCAAAAAAATGAGGATATGAAAAGCAACTTGAAATTTTAAATAGAATCATTCAAAACTGAAATTTGCGACTGCATATGAAATGTTCACACAAATATGAAATCAAAAATTTCCGAAACAGAAAAACAGCTCTCTTCAAAAACAACAAGTGAAAAAAATCAATTTCAAAAATTTGAAAACCAAAACAAATTGATTCTTTTTGGAGTTGCTGAGAAACCCAAAGATAGTACGGGAACAACTTCTTTTGTGAAGTTGATCAGCTACGACAAGAAAAAAGTAGAAGAGATTGCGGAGTCTTGTGGATTTGACAAAATCTTGTTTGAAGATGTTTTCGGCTGGGGAAATTTGATGAAGCAGCACAAAGAACACGTCCAAATGTAGTTAAGTTGACTAATCCGTGGAACTATCGACTGGTCTTGATGTCTAATCAATAATAGAAGGCTCAAAATATTTTTGTGAAAGCTTTCTTGTCCAGAGATGATTGGGAGAAAGAAAAGAAGTTACTTGACTATCGTTTCAGACTTACTCAAAAACTGAACATTAACAGATCAGAAATCAAAATTAGATCAGGAGCGTTGTTCGTCGTAGACATAACTCTCTCAGTAGAAGAAATATGTCAGAAGATAGGTCATCAGGCAACTTCACGTTCATGACTAGAGAGAAACCAAGAACTGAAGATAGGTTTATTGATTTGCCGGTCAATTTTAGAATTGGTCGCAGAATGAATCTCGATATTCTGCTAGAGGAACGTGATGTTGGCATACTTTGCTTAACAGAAACATGGCTTACAGATGAAGTAAGAAACTCAGAAATTTTCCTAAATCGGCAGTTTTTCGTGCAGTCAAGAAAAAATAGAAAAGTTGGAACTCACGTTGGTACGCTTATTACTCACAATACAAGTCTTTGTTTCAATCAAGCGACAGAAATTGAAACAAATTTTGATTTTTATGATGTTAAGTTAATTTCCTAAACGACCTTTTATTAATAATCATTACCTTGTATAACCCTTCACAAAACAGCGAACACCGGGTTTCTGATACTGATATACGAAGTTCAATAAGTATAGTATTATTTAAATTGGATTCGCTTTTCGACTTCAGTACTAAGAAAAAATTGATAACTATGACTGGTGATGTAAATTTTTCACATACTGACTGGAATAAGTTTTCTATTTGTAACGAATATGAAAAAAGTTTCTTAGAAGAAGTAGATGCTCTGAACCTTTGCTCAATCTTCAACTCCAGCTTTTGTCCCGACATCTTTTTATCCAATAATCTGGAGCAATGTATCCTAGCAGTTGAGGGTAAATCCTTCTCTGATCACAAATTGTTCATAGCAGATATTTTTGTCAGACTCCCAAGAAAAGAACAAAATCCTCTCCTCCAAAAACTCAACATCAACAAGGCAGATTAGAACTTATTCATCTCTCATTTTGAAATCCCCGCTATGTCAAACAGGTGTCTCATTGACTTGCTTCATTGTTTTTATCATAGTTTTTATAATGCTTGCGAAAAATCAATACCTCATATAACAAAACGCCGGTTGGATGCACCATCTTACATGTCTTCCCATAGTGTACACATAGAAAACAAGTTGAAGACGCTAAGGAAAACAAACAAAAGATTAGAGAAAATTAGAAAATTAGAGGTGGAATTGAATTTATCCTTGGTTAAGGACAAACAAAATTTTAGCGAGGGTTTCTGTATTTCAACAAACAACAATTCATACAAATTTTTGCGAATAAACCAAGAACAAACTTTCCCCGAGAAAATGAAATATAGAGGCCAAATATAAAGAGTTCTCAGCAAATTGCGGAAAGTTTCATCGGGCATTTTTCATCAGTTTTTATCGAAGATAAAGTTTGCATTGTTGTGCCTGCAACAGCTCAACCAGAGATTTTTCTAGATGATATCACATTCAACACAATAGATGTGCTAGAAGAAATATCACAAATTAAATTTGGTGCCATCTTTTATGATCAAATAACACCATCACTCCTAAAAACCTCAGCGCCGTACGTTATAAATAGTATCTTGTATATATTTAGCTGCATTATTAACGCTTGCCAATTTCTTAAAGTCTGGAAATACATACACGTGCTTCTTCATCACAAAAACGGTAGCAAAAGGGAAATTAAAAATTACAGACCAATTGCAATGCTCTGTGCAATTTCTATAGTTTTTGAAAGAATAGTTTACAAGCAAAAGACAGTCGAAAAAAAACTTTGCAATGCGCAACATGGTTTTCGGCAAAAGCATTCAACAGTAACTGAATTGTTACCATATTGTAATAATTTACTTCAAGCTTTAGATGATAATTCATCCCCAATAATAGTTTACTTGGACATTGCTAAAGCTTTTGATACGATTAAATTTAATATTGTTCTTCAAAAGCTTGCTCGTTTTGGATTTGATGAAAAGTCCAAAGACCAGATCAAGTGAAAAAGATTTTATTGAAGCCAGAAAAACATTTCGGAAACGTTCTGAAGATAATTACTTTAATGGAGTGGCCCTATTCAATAATTCTCTTTGTCAACTTAACAGTTTTTCTAACTATTGACCACACAAAAATTCATGTCAGTTTCGAGGAGAGCTTTTTGGAAGGGGAGCTTTTTTATTATTATTATTATTATTATTATTATTATTATTATTATTATTATTATTATTTTTATTATTGTTATTATTATTATTAGTATTATTATTATTATTATTATTATTTTTGTTATTATTATCAATATTATTATTATTATTATTATTATTATCATTATTATTGTTACTATTATTATTATTATTATTATTATTATTATTATTATTATTATTATTATTATTATTATGATTATTATTATTATTATTATTGTTATTATTATTATTATTATTATTATTATTATTATTATTATTATTATTATTATTATTACTATTATTATTATTATTATTATTATTATTATTATTATTATTATTATTATTATTATTATTATTATTATTATTAGTATTATTATTATTATTATTATTATTATTATTATTATTATTATTATTATTATTATTATTATTATTACTATTATTATTATTATTATTATTATTATTATTATTACTATTATTATTATTATTATTATTATTATTATTATTATTATTATTATTATTATTATTATTATTATTATTATTTTTATTATTATTTTTATTATTATTATTATTATTATTATTATTATTATTATTATTATTATTATTATTATTATTATTATTATTATTATTATTATTATTATTATTATTATTATTATTATTATTATTATTATTATTATTATTATTATTATTATTATTATTATTATTATTATTATTATTATTATTATTATTATTATTATTATTATTATTATTATTATTATTATTAATATTATTATTATTATTATTATTATTATTATTATTATTATTATTATTTTTATTATTATTTTTATTATTATTATTATTATTATTATTATTATTATTATTATTATTATTATTATTATTATTATTATTATTATTAATATTATTATTATTATTATTATTATTATTATTACTATTATTATTATTATTATTATTATTATTATTATTATTATTATTATTATTATTATTATTATTATTATTATTATTATTATTTTTATTATTATTTTTATTATTATTATTATTATTATTATTATTATTATTATTATTATTATTATTATTATTATTATTATTATTATTATTATTATTTTTATTATTATTATTATTATTATTATGATTATTATTACTATTATTATTATTATTATTATTAATATTATTATTATTATTATTATTATTATTATTATTACTATTATTACTATTATTATTATTATTATTATTAATATTATTATTAATAAACAGATGTAAACAACCTGCGTGACTATAAAAATCTGCAGTTGTTGTTCAGAGCTACAAATTTTTTTAGTCCCGTGACAGCTAAACTTATCTCATCGGTTAAAACGCTTTTAAAACGTTGTTGCTAGCTTGACAACTGTCTCTGATACGCTAATTAGCATTTTTTCAAATCTTGAAGACTCGCAAACAAAAAACGATTGTACTTTCGCTGCTACCCGAGTTATATTTACGTGCTAAACCCTTTCATCATACGAACATTCGTCCATAGAAAAAGATGAGGCAAAAGATAAAGTACATTGTCATATCGTATTGCCAGTTCTCTAATTTCTTCAATGGTACCCAATTTTTTCAATCTGGTCAATAGTACCCAATTGTCCTATCAGAGAACGAATACAATCTTCATAGGTAGCTGAACTACCTAAAATGTGAAAAATGGTTATGCGGGATTTTCAGCAATTGCCACAAAATTTGTTTACCTGTCAACAAACTTACTTACCCAAGAAGCTTTGGAACCAAAGTATTATAAATTGTTAGCAGAATAAAATTTTTGTACTGAAAAAATTTTTGCTGTGAAAGTTGAATTGGGTGTATTGCAATTTATGACCTGGAAGCTATCAATAATTTTGACTAATCATTTTTTGTTGAAGAGTGGTCTTTACACTTAGTTTGTTTCAAATTGCATCCGAGAACACGTCATTCTTCTAAATTAAGACCATAAATTTGATCTCTTTATTGTTGGTGTCATGTACAAAAATACAAAAAATCTGATATTTTATTCATTCTTCTGGTTTATCGGAGGGAAAAATTGCCAGCTGTCGGTTGACTGGTTGTCAACAATCAAAACTTCAAAAAACTCATTGAAGAAATTGTCGTTCTCACCTGCACAAT
>NW_027452773.1:5000-16290 GCF_964194025.1 Convolutriloba macropyga
AACAGTTTCACGTACTTTTCACTCTCTCTTCAGAGTGCTTTTCAACTTTCCCTCACGGTACTTGTTTACTATCGGTCTCGCTTTATAATTAGCTTTTGGAGAGACATATCTCCAGCTTCGAGTTGCACTTTCAAACAACTCTACTCATAGGAATGAGCCATTATGACTGGTATCGAAAATGACCTTTACAGGATTTTCACCTTCTTTGATGCTACTTTCCAGTAGACATCAGGACAAATTCACCAGTCTAGCATCAAACCATACCGGACACCGAGAAATGTTGCCATTTCTCTTCCCGATGAGCTTTTCCCTGTTCATTCGCCATTACTAAGGGATTCTCAGTTGATTTCTTTTCCTCCCCTTACTGATATGCTTAAGTTAAGGGGGTTCTCTCGCCCAATTCAGGTTATGTAGTTGATTGTCTCTTAATTGGTTCACTGACCAATATGAGACAGAAACCGATTCAGCAGTTTTGTTCGCTACTACTATCAAACACAGGTCGAAGTTTCCATTCAGTCATTAATTCCAACTTTCAAATGTTGTTGTTTCAGCTTTCGCTTACTAGAAGCAACATAATACTCGCTGCAATACAGACCTCGGGAAACCCTCACCGTGAATAAGGTTCACTCACATATTTCACTACATTTTGCGTGGGATTGGAGATGAGGCTACTCGTTCTTGCTCAGTACTAGGCTGAAAATTAACGAAACTTCGTTACAAACGTTCACATGTTGATGTTTCCGCTTTCGCGTACTCGAAACAACATAATACTAGTCTTTGTAATTTAGTTTCATAATTTCAACTGTTCTCATGCAGAATTTTTGCTCATTCTTATCCCAAATTTTGACCTGGCTACTAGTTACACTCCTTGTACTTATTGCAAAATGACCACAAATTTCAACAGCTTTCACATGTTGCTGTTTCGGCTTTCGCTTACTACAGTCAACATAATACTCGTTGCAAAATAAGTGCTCGGCATCTGCAATTTTCCAAAGACGAAGTTTCGCCAGTTCAATTTTCGCTCGCCAATTATGGCTACTAATTCACACGGTACTGAGCTCAACAACATTAAATTTGTTCAGCAAGACTTTCACATGTTGATGTTTTGGCTTTCGCCTACTAGAAGCAACATAATACTCGTCTTGTTAGCTCATTCAATGAGAATAGCTTTTCCCGTTGAGAATTTTTGCCTTCAATTGGCGTTGTAGTGAGTTTGGCTACTCAGATCACCAAATACTTGTGACAATTCGAACCAGAAATGTTTTCAATTTTCACATGCTGATGTTTCGGATTCAACCTACTAGAAGCAGCATAATACTTGTATTCAACAATTTCTGTATCAAATCCCAGTTTTCTCTGGTGCATCTTTGCCAAACTATTCCAAACTGCCTGAGTCTGAATACCAATTACAGGTACTAGTAAATGCACGTTACTAAGGACTATATAGTTCTAGGTTACTGTACACAACGACGTTCACATGTTGATGTTTCAGCTGCCGCTTACTAGAAACAACATAATACTTATCGTGCATACCTTTCCATAACTTGTCCTTTTCAGATGCATTAGTTTCCCTTTGTCTTGGCTTCTACAGTCAGACTGGCTACTAGTAACAGCACAGTACTAATCACATATCGTTCTACAGTTTGCAGACAACTTTCACATGTTGATGTTTCAGCTTTCGCCTACTAGAAACAACATAATACTCGCTGTATACATTTGTAGTTCTCTATGTAACTTTCATGTGAAGAAGTTTCGCCAGTCTTTTTGACTGTCTCAAATCTGAGTCATGCTTAGGCTACTAGTTGCTTCATAGTACTTATCGCCTCGAGATCATTGAACAAAACTTGATTTTCACATGTTGCTGTTTCAGCTTCCGCTTACTAGAAACAACATAATACTAGTCTCATTAAGTTCCGTCTCTTTGCAATTTTCTTATGAAGAAAATTCGCCATCACAATGACTCCAGCAGTTCTTGATCAAGGAATGCAATCATTGATCAGAATGCTATTATTTGAATCGGTTCTGCTTTAAGTGTTCCAATTTTATTGGAAGCACCAACAATAGAACATCAATGTGTTCAATCGAGAGTTATATAACCCTGAATCGGACGCAGTCAACAGCCGAAGCCGAGACCGCCTTTTGCGTTAGAGAGGTCGGTAAACAAATCTTGCGATTCATACCGAATTAACACATATAGCTGTGCTCCTCTTCGTAAAGCGAGCCAAGTGATCCCCTGTTGAAGGATGTATTTGGACCAATCTAGTAGCATTTGGTTTCCAACAAGCTCTCCCAAGTTAGCTTACTTATTGGGCTTTTCAACCAATTCGGTTGGCTACAAGCATCATCAAAGTACTAGCCACAGTTTGATCGCAAAATTCTACGACTTTCACATGTTGATGTTTCGGCTTGCGCTTAGCCTACTATAAGCAACATAATACTAGTCATATCATAGAGCGTGATCAGCTTGTGACGTTCTCATGATGAAGTTTCACCAACAGTGTCTCACTTCGAGCTTAAATCCAGCTACTAGTAACTACACAGTACTGACTGCAACGATAACTTTTATCTATACCTTTCACATGCTGCGCTTTCGGCCAGGGCCTACTAACGTCAACATAATACTCGATATAAACTTTTGTTCATGATGCAGCTTCCCCATGCAGAAGTTTCGCCTTCAAATGCTCTCTTGGCCATATGACGTAAGAAAAGGTTACTAGTAACATCACAGTACTAGCCACAGTTTGATTGCAAAATTCTACGACTTTCACATGTTGATGTTTCGGCTTGCGCTTAGCCTACTAGAAGCAACATAATACTAGTCATATCATAGAGCGTGATCAGCTTGTGACGTTCTCATGATGAAGTTTCACCAACAGTGTCTCATTTCGAGCTTAAATCCAGCTACTAGTAACTACACAGTACTGACTGCAACGCTAACTTTTATCTATACCTTTCACATGCTGCGCTTTCGGCCAGGGCCTACTAACGTCAACATAATACTCGATATAAACTTTTGTTCATGATGCAGCTTCCCCATGCAGAAGTTTCGCCTTCAAATGCTCTCTTGGCCATATGACGTAACACAAGGTTACTAGTAACATCACAGTACTAGCCACAATTTGATCGCAAAATTCTACGACTTTCACATGTTGATGTTTCGGCTTGCGCTTAGCCTACTAGAAGCAACATAATACTAGTCATATCATGGAGCGTGATCAGCTTGTGACGTTCTCATGATGAAGTTTCACCAACAGTGTCTCATTTCGAGCTTAAATCCAGCTACTAGTAACTACACAGTACTGACTGCAACGATAACTTTTATCTATACCTTTCACATGCTGCGCTTTCGGCCAGGGCCTACTAATGTCAACATAATACTCGATATAAACTTTTGTTCATGATGCAGCTTCCCCATGCAGAAGTTTCGCCTTCAAATGCTCTCTTGGCCATATGACGTAACACAAGGTTACTAGTAACATCACAGTACTAGCCACAATTTGATCGCAAAATTCTACGACTTTCACATGTTGATGTTTCGGCTTGCGCTTAGCCTACTAGAAGCAACATAATACTAGTCATATCATAGAGCTTGATCAGCTTGTGACATTCTCATGATGAAGTTTCACCAACAGTGTCTCATTTTGAGCTTAAATCCAGCTACTAGTAACTACACAGTACTGACTGCAACAATAACTTTTATCTATACCTTTCACATGCTGCGTTTTCGGCCAAGGCCTACTAACGTCAACATAATACTCGATATAAAATTTTGATCATGATGCAGCTTTCCCATGCAGAAGTTTCGCCTTCAAATGCTCTCTTGGCCATATGACGGAACACCAGGTTACTAGTAACATCACAGTACTAGCCACAGTTTGATTGCAAAATTCTACGACTTTCACATGTTGATGTTTCGGCTTGCGCTTAGCCTACTAGAAGCAACATAATACTAGTCATATCATAGAGCGTGATCAGCTTGTGACGTTCTCATGATGAAGTTTCACCAATAGTGTTTCATTCGAATTGGTTCTGCTTTAAGCTCTCCAATTGTTTAAGCTAACTCAAGCTAACTCAAGCTAACTCAAGCTAGCTCAAGCTAACTCAAGCTAGTTCAAGCTAACTCAAGCTAGCTAAAGCTAACTCAAGCTAACTCAAGCTAACTCAAGCTAGCTCAAGCTAACTCAAGCTAGTTCAAGCTAACTCAAGCTAGCTAAAGCTAACTCAAGCTAACTCAAGCTAACTCAAGCTAACTCAAGCTAGCTAAAGCTAACTCAAGCTAACTCAAGCTAACCCGAGCTAACTCAAGCTAGCTCAAGCTAACCCAAGCTAGCTAAAGCTAACTCAAGCTAACTCAAGCTAATTCAAGCTAACTCAAGCTAACTCAAGCTAACTCAAGCTAACTCAAGCTAGCTAAAGCTAACTCAAGCTAACTCAAGCTAACTCAAGCTAACCCGAGCTAACTCAAGCTAACTCAAGGTAGCTAAAGCTAGTTCAAGCTAACTCAAGCTAGCTAAAGCTAAGACAAGCTAACTCAAGCTAACTCAAGCTAACTCAAGCTAACTCAAGCTAACTCAAGCTAGTTCAAGCTAACTCAAGCTAACTCAAGCTAACTCAAGCTAGCTAAAGCTAACTCAAGCTAACTCAAGCTAACTCAAGCTAACCCGAGCTAACTCAAGCTAACTCAAGGTAGCTAAAGCTAGTTCAAGCTAGCTCAAGCTAGCTAAAGCTAAGACAAGCTAACTCAAGCTAACTCAAGCTAACTCAAGCTAGTTCAAGCTAACTCAAGCTAGCTAAAGCTAACTCAAGCTAACTCAAGCTAACTCAAGCTAGCTCAAGCTAACTCAAGCTAGTTCAAGCTAACTCAAGCTAGCTAAAGCTAACTCAAGCTAACTCAAGCTAACTCAAGCTAACTCAAGCTAGCTAAAGCTAACTCAAGCTAACTCAAGCTAACCCGAGCTAACTCAAGCTAGCTCAAGCTAACCCAAGCTAGCTAAAGCTAACTCAAGCTAACTCAAGCTAATTCAAGCTAACTCAAGCTAACTCAAGCTAACTCAAGCTAACTCAAGCTAGCTAAAGCTAACTCAAGCTAACTCAAGCTAACTCAAGCTAACCCGAGCTAACTCAAGCTAACTCAAGGTAGCTAAAGCTAGTTCAAGCTAACTCAAGCTAGCTAAAGCTAAGACAAGCTAACTCAAGCTAACTCAAGCTAACTCAAGCTAACTCAAGCTAACTCAAGCTAACTCAAGCTAGTTCAAGCTAACTCAAGCTAACTCAAGCTAACTCAAGCTAGCTAAAGCTAACTCAAGCTAACTCAAGCTAACTCAAGCTAACCCGAGCTAACTCAAGCTAACTCAAGGTAGCTAAAGCTAGTTCAAGCTAACTCAAGCTAGCTAAAGCTAAGACAAGCTAACTCAAGCTAACTCAAGCTAACTCAAGCTAACTCAAGCTAACTAAAGCTAGTTCAAGCTAACTCAAGCTAGCTAAAGCTAACTCAAGCTAACTCAAGCTAACTCAAGCTAGCTCAAGCTAACTCAAGCTAGTTCAAGCTAACTCAAGCTAGCTAAAGCTAACTCAAGCTAACTCAAGCTAACTCAAGCTAGCTCAAGCTAACTCAAGCTAACTCAAGCTAACTCAAGCTAACCCGAGCTAACTCAAGCTAACTCAAGGTAGCTAAAGCTAGTTCAAGCTAGCTCAAGCTAGCTAAAGCTAAGACAAGCTAACTCAAGCTAACTCAAGCTAACTCAAGCTAACTCAAGCTAGTTCAAGCTAACTCAAGCTAGCTAAAGCTAACTCAAGCTAACTCAAGCTAACTCAAGCTAGCTCAAGCTAACTCAAGCTAGTTCAAGCTAACTCAAGCTAGCTAAAGCTAACTCAAGCTAACTCAAGCTAACTCAAGCTAGCTCAAGCTAACTCAAGCTAGTTCAAGCTAACTCAAGCTAGCTAAAGCTAACTCAAGCTAACTCAAGCTAACTCAAGCTAACTCAAGCTAGCTAAAGCTAACTCAAGCTAACTCAAGCTAACCCGAGCTAACTCAAGCTAGCTCAAGCTAACCCAAGCTAGCTAAAGCTAACTCAAGCTAACTCAAGCTAATTCAAGCTAACTCAAGCTAACTCAAGCTAACTCAAGCTAACTCAAGCTAGCTAAAGCTAACTCAAGCTAACTCAAGCTAACTCAAGCTAACCCGAGCTAACTCAAGCTAACTCAAGGTAGCTAAAGCTAGTTCAAGCTAACTCAAGCTAGCTAAAGCTAAGACAAGCTAACTCAAGCTAACTCAAGCTAACTCAAGCTAACTCAAGCTAACTCAAGCTAGTTCAAGCTAACTCAAGCTAACTCAAGCTAACTCAAGCTAGCTAAAGCTAACTCAAGCTAACTCAAGCTAACTCAAGCTAACCCGAGCTAACTCAAGCTAACTCAAGGTAGCTAAAGCTAGTTCAAGCTAGCTCAAGCTAGCTAAAGCTAAGACAAGCTAACTCAAGCTAACTCAAGCTAACTCAAGCTAGTTCAAGCTAACTCAAGCTAGCTAAAGCTAACTCAAGCTAACTCAAGCTAACTCAAGCTAGCTCAAGCTAACTCAAGCTAGTTCAAGCTAACTCAAGCTAGCTAAAGCTAACTCAAGCTAACTCAAGCTAACTCAAGCTAACTCAAGCTAGCTAAAGCTAACTCAAGCTAACTCAAGCTAACCCGAGCTAACTCAAGCTAGCTCAAGCTAACCCAAGCTAGCTAAAGCTAACTCAAGCTAACTCAAGCTAATTCAAGCTAACTCAAGCTAACTCAAGCTAACTCAAGCTAACTCAAGCTAGCTAAAGCTAACTCAAGCTAACTCAAGCTAACTCAAGCTAACCCGAGCTAACTCAAGCTAACTCAAGGTAGCTAAAGCTAGTTCAAGCTAACTCAAGCTAGCTAAAGCTAAGACAAGCTAACTCAAGCTAACTCAAGCTAACTCAAGCTAACTCAAGCTAACTCAAGCTAACTCAAGCTAGTTCAAGCTAACTCAAGCTAACTCAAGCTAACTCAAGCTAGCTAAAGCTAACTCAAGCTAACTCAAGCTAACTCAAGCTAACCCGAGCTAACTCAAGCTAACTCAAGGTAGCTAAAGCTAGTTCAAGCTAACTCAAGCTAGCTAAAGCTAAGACAAGCTAACTCAAGCTAACTCAAGCTAACTCAAGCTAACTCAAGCTAACTAAAGCTAGTTCAAGCTAACTCAAGCTAGCTAAAGCTAACTCAAGCTAACTCAAGCTAACTCAAGCTAGCTCAAGCTAACTCAAGCTAGTTCAAGCTAACTCAAGCTAGCTAAAGCTAACTCAAGCTAACTCAAGCTAACTCAAGCTAACTCAAGCTAGCTAAAGCTAACCCGAGCTAACTCAAGCTAGCTCAAGCTAACCCAAGCTAGCTAAAGCTAACTCAAGCTAACTCAAGCTAATTCAAGCTAACTCAAGCTAACTCAAGCTAACTCAAGCTAACTCAAGCTAGCTAAAGCTAACTCAAGCTAACTCAAGCTAACTCAAGCTAACCCGAGCTAACTCAAGCTAACTCAAGGTAGCTAAAGCTAGTTCAAGCTAACTCAAGCTAGCTAAAGCTAAGACAAGCTAACTCAAGCTAACTCAAGCTAACTCAAGCTAACTCAAGCTAACTCAAGCTAACTCAAGCTAGTTCAAGCTAACTCAAGCTAACTCAAGCTAACTCAAGCTAGCTAAAGCTAACTCAAGCTAACTCAAGCTAACTCAAGCTAACCCGAGCTAACTCAAGCTAACTCAAGGTAGCTAAAGCTAGTTCAAGCTAACTCAAGCTAGCTAAAGCTAAGACAAGCTAACTCAAGCTAACTCAAGCTAACTCAAGCTAACTCAAGCTAACTAAAGCTAGTTCAAGCTAACTCAAGCTAGCTAAAGCTAACTCAAGCTAACTCAAGCTAACTCAAGCTAGCTCAAGCTAACTCAAGCTAGTTCAAGCTAACTCAAGCTAGCTAAAGCTAACTCAAGCTAACTCAAGCTAACTCAAGCTAACTCAAGCTAGCTAAAGCTAACTCAAGCTAACTCAAGCTAACCCGAGCTAACTCAAGCTAGCTCAAGCTAACCCAAGCTAGCTAAAGCTAACTCAAGCTAACTCAAGCTAATTCAAGCTAACTCAAGCTAACTCAAGCTAACTCAAGCTAACTCAAGCTAGCTAAAGCTAACTCAAGCTAACTCAAGCTAACTCAAGCTAACCCGAGCTAACTCAAGCTAACTCAAGGTAGCTAAAGCTAGTTCAAGCTAACTCAAGCTAGCTAAAGCTAAGACAAGCTAACTCAAGCTAACTCAAGCTAACTCAAGCTAACTCAAGCTAACTCAAGCTAGTTCAAGCTAACTTAATGAAGTTAACCCAAGCTAACTTGGGTTAATGAAGTCAAACTCAAGCTAACCCGAGCTAACTCAAGCTAACTCAAGCTAATTCAAGCTAACTCAAGCTAACTCAAGCTAATTCAAGCTAACTCAAGCTAATTCAAGCTAACTCAAGCTAGCTAAAGCTAACTCAAGCTAACTCAAGCTAACTCAAGCTAGCTCAAGCTAACTCAAGCTAACTCAAGCTAACTCAAGCTAACCCGAGCTAACTCAAGCTAACTCAAGGTAGCTAAAGCTAGTTCAAGCTAGCTCAAGCTAGCTAAAGCTAAGACAAGCTAACTCAAGCTAACTCAAGCTAACTCAAGCTAGTTCAAGCTAACTCAAGCTAGCTAAAGCTAACTCAAGCTAACTCAAGCTAACTCAAGCTAGCTCAAGCTAACTCAAGCTAGTTCAAGCTAACTCAAGCTAGCTAAAGCTAACTCAAGCTAACTCAAGCTAACTCAAGCTAGCTCAAGCTAACTCAAGCTAGTTCAAGCTAACTCAAGCTAGCTAAAGCTAACTCAAGCTAACTCAAGCTAACTCAAGCTAACTCAAGCTAGCTAAAGCTAACTCAAGCTAACTCAAGCTAACCCGAGCTAACTCAAGCTAGCTCAAGCTAACCCAAGCTAGCTAAAGCTAACTCAAGCTAACTCAAGCTAATTCAAGCTAACTCAAGCTAACTCAAGCTAACTCAAGCTAACTCAAGCTAGCTAAAGCTAACTCAAGCTAACTCAAGCTAACTCAAGCTAACCCGAGCTAACTCAAGCTAACTCAAGGTAGCTAAAGCTAGTTCAAGCTAACTCAAGCTAGCTAAAGCTAAGACAAGCTAACTCAAGCTAACTCAAGCTAACTCAAGCTAACTCAAGCTAACTCAAGCTAGTTCAAGCTAACTCAAGCTAACTCAAGCTAACTCAAGCTAGCTAAAGCTAACTCAAGCTAACTCAAGCTAACTCAAGCTAACCCGAGCTAACTCAAGCTAACTCAAGGTAGCTAAAGCTAGTTCAAGCTAGCTCAAGCTAGCTAAAGCTAAGACAAGCTAACTCAAGCTAACTCAAGCTAACTCAAGCTAGTTCAAGCTAACTCAAGCTAGCTAAAGCTAACTCAAGCTAACTCAAGCTAACTCAAGCTAGCTCAAGCTAACTCAAGCTAGTTCAAGCTAACTCAAGCTAGCTAAAGCTAACTCAAGCTAACTCAAGCTAACTCAAGCTAACTCAAGCTAGCTAAAGCTAACTCAAGCTAACTCAAGCTAACCCGAGCTAACTCAAGCTAGCTCAAGCTAACCCAAGCTAGCTAAAGCTAACTCAAGCTAACTCAAGCTAATTCAAGCTAACTCAAGCTAACTCAAGCTAACTCAAGCTAACTCAAGCTAGCTAAAGCTAACTCAAGCTAACTCAAGCTAACTCAAGCTAACCCGAGCTAACTCAAGCTAACTCAAGGTAGCTAAAGCTAGTTCAAGCTAACTCAAGCTAGCTAAAGCTAAGACAAGCTAACTCAAGCTAACTCAAGCTAACTCAAGCTAACTCAAGCTAACTCAAGCTAACTCAAGCTAGTTCAAGCTAACTCAAGCTAACTCAAGCTAACTCAAGCTAGCTAAAGCTAACTCAAGCTAACTCAAGCTAACTCAAGCTAACCCGAGCTAACTCAAGCTAACTCAAGGTAGCTAAAGCTAGTTCAAGCTAACTCAAGCTAGCTAAAGCTAAGACAAGCTAACTCAAGCTAACTCAAGCTAACTCAAGCTAACTCAAGCTAACTAAAGCTAGTTCAAGCTAACTCAAGCTAGCTAAAGCTAACTCAAGCTAACTCAAGCTAACTCAAGCTAGCTCAAGCTAACTCAAGCTAGTTCAAGCTAACTCAAGCTAGCTAAAGCTAACTCAAGCTAACTCAAGCTAACTCAAGCTAACTCAAGCTAGCTAAAGCTAACCCGAGCTAACTCAAGCTAGCTCAAGCTAACCCAAGCTAGCTAAAGCTAACTCAAGCTAACTCAAGCTAATTCAAGCTAACTCAAGCTAACTCAAGCTAACTCAAGCTAACTCAAGCTAGCTAAAGCTAACTCAAGCTAACTCAAGCTAACTCAAGCTAACCCGAGCTAACTCAAGCTAACTCAAGGTAGCTAAAGCTAGTTCAAGCTAACTCAAGCTAGCTAAAGCTAAGACAAGCTAACTCAAGCTAACTCAAGCTAACTCAAGCTAACTCAAGCTAACTCAAGCTAACTCAAGCTAGTTCAAGCTAACTCAAGCTAACTCAAGCTAACTCAAGCTAGCTAAAGCTAACTCAAGCTAACTCAAGCTAACTCAAGCTAACCCGAGCTAACTCAAGCTAACTCAAGGTAGCTAAAGCTAGTTCAAGCTAACTCAAGCTAGCTAAAGCTAAGACAAGCTAACTCAAGCTAACTCAAGCTAACTCAAGCTAACTCAAGCTAACTCAAGCTAGTTCAAGCTAACTCAAGCTAGCTAAAGCTAACTCAAGCTAACTCAAGCTAACTCAAGCTAGCTCAAGCTAACTCAAGCTAGTTCAAGCTAACTCAAGCTAGCTAAAGCTAACTCAAGCTAACTCAAGCTAACTCAAGCTAACTCAAGCTAGCTAAAGCTAACTCAAGCTAACTCAAGCTAACCCGAGCTAACTCAAGCTAGCTCAAGCTAACCCAAGCTAGCTAAAGCTAACTCAAGCTAACTCAAGCTAATTCAAGCTAACTCAAGCTAACTCAAGCTAACTCAAGCTAACTCAAGCTAGCTAAAGCTAACTCAAGCTAACTCAAGCTAACTCAAGCTAACCCGAGCTAACTCAAGCTAACTCAAGGTAGCTAAAGCTAGTTCAAGCTAACTCAAGCTAGCTAAAGCTAAGACAAGCTAACTCAAGCTAACTCAAGCTAACTCAAGCTAACTCAAGCTAACTCAAGCTAACTCAAGCTAGCTAAAGCTAACTCAAGCTAACTCAAG
>NW_027452774.1:0-10000 GCF_964194025.1 Convolutriloba macropyga
CTAGCTAGCTCAAGCTAGCTAGCTAGCTCAAGCTCAAGCTAGCTAGCTAGCTCAAGTTCAAGCTAGCTAGCTAGCTCAAGCTCAAGCTAGCTAGCTAGCTCAAGCTCAAGCTAGCTAGCTCAAGCTCAAGCTAGCTAGCTCAAGCTCAAGCTAGCTAGCTAGCTCAAGCTCAAGCTCAAGCTAGCTAGCTCAAGCTCAAGCTCAAGCTAGCTAGCTAGCTCAAGCTCAAGCTAGCTAGCTAGCTCAAGCTCAAGCTAGCTAGCTAGCTCAAGTTCAAGCTAGCTAGCTAGCTCAAGCTCAAGCTAGCTAGCTCAAGCTCAAGCTAGCTAGCTCAAACTCAAGCTAGCTAGCTAGCTCAAGTTCAAGCTAGCTAGCTAGCTCAAGCTCAAGCTAGCTAGCTAGCTCAAGCTCAAGCTAGCTAGCTCAAGCTCAAGCTAGCTAGCTCAAGCTCAAGCTAGCTAGCTAGCTCAAGCTCAAGCTCAAGCTAGCTAGCTCAAGCTCAAGCTCAAGCTAGCTAGCTAGCTCAAGCTCAAGCTAGCTAGCTAGCTCAAGCTCAAGCTAGCTAGCTAGCTCAAGTTCAAGCTAGCTAGCTAGCTCAAGCTCAAGCTAGCTAGCTCAAGCTCAAGCTAGCTAGCTCAAGCTCAAGCCAGCTAGCTCAAGCTCAAGCTCAAGCTAGCTAGCTAGCTCAAGCACAAGCTTGCTAGCTAGCTCAAGCTCAAGCTAGCTAGCTCAAGCTCAAGCTAGCTAGCTCAAGCTCAAGCTAGCTAGCTCAAGCTCAAGCTCAAGCTAGCTAGCTAGCTCAAGCACAAGCTTGCTAGCTAGCTCAAGCTCAAGCTAGCTAGCTCAAGCTCAAGCTAGCTAGCTCAAGCTCAAGCTAGCTAGCTAGCTCAAGCTCAAGCTCAAGCTAGCTAGCTCAAGCTCAAGCT
Organism: Convolutriloba macropyga; assembly: GCF_964194025.1. Classification (NCBI taxonomy): domain Eukaryota; kingdom Metazoa; phylum Xenacoelomorpha; order Acoela; family Convolutidae; genus Convolutriloba; species Convolutriloba macropyga. Next base: position 927 of record NW_027452774.1, read on the forward strand.
CAAGCTAGCTAGCTAGCTCAAGCTCAAGCTAGCTAGCTAGCTCAAGCTCAAGCTAGCTAGCTAGCTCAAGCTCAAGCTAGCTAGCTCAAGCTCAAGCTCAAGCTAGCTAGCTAGCTCAAGCTAGCTAGCTAGCTCAAGCTCAAGCTAGCTAGCTAGCTCAAGTTCAAGCTAGCTAGCTAGCTCAAGCTCAAGCTAGCTAGCTAGCTCAAGCTCAAGCTATCTAGCTCAAGCTCAAGCTAGCTAGCTCAAGCTCAAGCTAGCTAGCTAGCTCAAGCTCAAGCTCAAGCTAGCTAGCTCAAGCTCAAGCTCAAGCTAGCTAGCTAGCTCAAGCTCAAGCTAGCTAGCTAGCTCAAGCTCAAGCTAGCTAGCTAGCTCAAGTTCAAGCTAGCTAGCTAGCTCAAGCTCAAGCTAGCTAGCTCAAGCTCAAGCTAGCTAGCTCAAGCTCAAGCCAGCTAGCTCAAGCTCAAGCTCAAGCTAGCTAGCTAGCTCAAGCTCAAGCTCAAGCTCAAGCTAGCTAGCTAGCTCAAGTTCAAGCTAGCTAGCTAGCTCAAGCTCAAGCTAGCTAGCTCAAGCTCAAGCTAGCTAGCTCAAGCTCAAGCCAGCTAGCTCAAGCTCAAGCTCAAGCTAGCTAGCTAGCTCAAGCTCAAGCTAGCTAGCTCAAGCTCAAGCTAGCTAGCTAGCTAGCTCAAGCTCAAGCTCAAGCTAGCTAGCTCAAGCTCAAGCTCAAGCTAGCTAGCTCAAGCTCAAGCTCAAGCTAGCTAGCTCAAGCTCAAGCTCAAGCTAGCTAGCTCAAGCCCAAGCTCAAGCTAGCTAGCTAGCTCAAGCTCAAGCTAGCTAGCTCAAGCTCAAGCTCAAGCTCAAGCTAGCTAGCTAGCTAGCTCAAGCTCAAGCTCAAGCTAGCTAGCTAGCTCAAGCTCAAGCTAGCTAGCTCAAGCTCAAGCTAGCTAGCTAGCTCAAGTTCAAGCTAGCTAGCTAGCTCAAGCTCAAGCTAGCTAGCTAGCTCAAGCTCAAGCTAGCTAGCTCAAGCTCAAGCTAGCTAGCTCAAGCTCAAGCTAGCTAGCTAGCTCAAGCTCAAGCTCAAGCTAGCTAGCTCAAGCTCAAGCTCAAGCTAGCTAGCTAGCTCAAGCTCAAGCTAGCTAGCTAGCTCAAGCTCAAGCTAGCTAGCTAGCTCAAGTTCAAGCTAGCTAGCTAGCTCAAGCTCAAGCTAGCTAGCTCAAGCTCAAGCTAGCTAGCTCAAACTCAAGCTAGCTAGCTAGCTCAAGTTCAAGCTAGCTAGCTAGCTCAAGCTCAAGCTAGCTAGCTAGCTCAAGCTCAAGCTAGCTAGCTCAAGCTCAAGCTAGCTAGCTCAAGCTCAAGCTAGCTAGCTAGCTCAAGCTCAAGCTCAAGCTAGCTAGCTCAAGCTCAAGCTCAAGCTAGCTAGCTAGCTCAAGCTCAAGCTAGCTAGCTAGCTCAAGCTCAAGCTAGCTAGCTAGCTCAAGTTCAAGCTAGCTAGCTAGGTCAAGCTCAAGCTAGCTAGCTCAAGCTCAAGCTAGCTAGCTCAAGCTCAAGCCAGCTAGCTCAAGCTCAAGCTCAAGCTAGCTAGCTAGCTCAAGCACAAGCTTGCTAGCTAGCTCAAGCTCAAGCTAGCTAGCTCAAGCTCAAGCTAGCTAGCTCAAGCTCAAGCTAGCTAGCTCAAGCTCAAGCTCAAGCTAGCTAGCTAGCTCAAGCACAAGCTTGCTAGCTAGCTCAAGCTCAAGCTAGCTAGCTCAAGCTCAAGCTAGCTAGCTCAAGCTCAAGCTAGCTAGCTAGCTCAAGCTCAAGCTCAAGCTAGCTAGCTCAAGCTCAAGCTCAAGCTAGCTAGCTAGCTCAAGCTCAAGCTAGCTAGCTAGCTCAAGCTCAAGCTAGCTAGCTAGCTCAAGCTCAAGCTAGCTAGCTCAAGCTCAAGCTCAAGCTAGCTAGCTAGCTCAAGCTAGCTAGCTAGCTCAAGCTCAAGCTAGCTAGCTAGCTCAAGTTCAAGCTAGCTAGCTAGCTCAAGCTCAAGCTAGCTAGCTAGCTCAAGCTCAAGCTAGCTAGCTCAAGCTCAAGCTAGCTAGCTCAAGCTCAAGCTAGCTAGCTAGCTCAAGCTCAAGCTCAAGCTAGCTAGCTCAAGCTCAAGCTCAAGCTAGCTAGCTAGCTCAAGCTCAAGCTAGCTAGCTAGCTCAAGCTCAAGCTAGCTAGCTAGCTCAAGTTCAAGCTAGCTAGCTAGCTCAAGCTCAAGCTAGCTAGCTCAAGCTCAAGCTAGCTAGCTCAAGCTCAAGCCAGCTAGCTCAAGCTCAAGCTCAAGCTAGCTAGCTAGCTCAAGCTCAAGCTCAAGCTAGCTAGCTAGCTCAAGTTCAAGCTAGCTAGCTAGCTCAAGCTCAAGCTAGCTAGCTCAAGCTCAAGCTAGCTAGCTCAAGCTCAAGCCAGCTAGCTCAAGCTCAATCTCAAGCTAGCTAGCTAGCTCAAGCTCAAGCTAGCTAGCTCAAGCTCAAGCTAGCTAGCTAGCTAGCTCAAGCTCAAGCTCAAGCTAGCTAGCTCAAGCTCAAGCTCAAGCTAGCTAGCTCAAGCTCAAGCTCAAGCTAGCTAGCTCAAGCTCAAGCTCAAGCTAGCTAGCTCAAGCTCAAGCTCAAGCTAGCTAGCTAGCTCAAGCTCAAGCTAGCTAGCTCAAGCTCAAGCTCAAGCTCAAGCTAGCTAGCTAGCTAGCTCAAGCTCAAGCTCAAGCTAGCTAGCTAGCTCAAGCTCAAGCTAGCTAGCTCAAGCTCAAGCCAGCTAGCTCAAGCTCAAGCTCAAGCTAGCTAGCTAGCTCAAGCTCAAGCTAGCTAGCTCAAGCTCAAGCCAGCTAGCTCAAGCTCAAGCTCAAGCTCAAGCTAGCTAGCTAGCTCAAGCTCAAGCTAGATAGCTAGCTCAAGCTAGCTAGCTAGCTCAAGCTCAAGCTCAAGCTAGCTAGCTAGCTAGCTCAAGCTCAAGCTAGCTAGCTCAAGCTCAAGCCAGCTAGCTCAAGCTCAAGCTCAAGCTAGCTAGCTAGCTCAAGCTCAAGCTAGCTAGCTCAAGCTCAAGCTCAAGCGAGCTAGCTAGCTCAAGCTCAAGCTAGCTAGCTAGCTCAAGCTCAAGCTAGCTAACTCAAGCTAACTCAGCTAGCTCAAGCTAACTCAAGCTAGCTAAAGCTAACTCAAGCTAACTCAAGCTCAAGCTAACTCAAGCTAGCTAAAGCTAACTCAAGCTAACTCAAGCTAACCCGAGCTAACTCAAGCTAGCTCAAGCTAACCCAAGCTAGCTAAAGCTAACTCAAGCTAACTCAAGCTAATTCAAGCTAACTCAAGCTAACTCAAGCTAACTCAAGCTAACTCAAGCTAGCTAAAGCTAACTCAAGCTAACTCAAGCTAACTCAAGCTAACCCGAGCTAACTCAAGCTAACTGAAGGTAGCTAAAGCTAGTTCAAGCTAACTCAAGCTAGCTAAAGCTAAGACAAGCTAACTCAAGCTAACTCAAGCTAACTCAAGCTAACTCAAGCTAACTCAAGCTAGTTCAAGCTAACTCAAGCTAACTCAAGCTAACTCAAGCTAGCTAAAGCTAACTCAAGCTAACTACAAGCTAACTCAAGCTAACCCGAGCTAACTCAAGCTAACTCAAGGTAGCTAAAGCTAGTTCAAGCTAACTCAAGCTAGCTAAAGCTAAGACAAGCTAACTCAAGCTAACTCAAGCTAACTCAAGCTAACTCAAGCTAACTCAAGCTAGTTCAAGCTAACTCAAGCTAGCTAAAGCTAACTCAAGCTAACTCAAGCTAACTCAAGCTAGCTCAAGCTAACTCAAGCTAGTTCAAGCTAACTCAAGCTAGCTAAAGCTAACTCAAGCTAACTCAAGCTAACTCAAGCTAACTCAAGCTAGCTAAAGCTAACTCAAGCTAACTCAAGCTAACCCGAGCTAACTCAAGCTAGCTCAAGCTAACCCAAGCTAGCTAAAGCTAACTCAAGCTAACTCAAGCTAATTCAAGCTAACTCAAGCTAACTCAAGCTAACTCAAGCTAACTCAAGCTAGCTAAAGCTAACTCAAGCTAACTCAAGCTAACTCAAGCTAACCCGAGCTAACTCAAGCTAACTCAAGGTAGCTAAAGCTAGTTCAAGCTAACTCAAGCTAGCTAAAGCTAAGACAAGCTAACTCAAGCTAACTCAAGCTAACTCAAGCTAACTCAAGCTAACTCAAGCTAACTCAAGCTAGCTAAAGCTAACTCAAGCTAACTCAAGCTAACTCAAGCTAACCCGAGCTAACTCAAGCTAACTCAAGGTAGCTAAAGCTAGTTCAAGCTAACTCAAGCTAGCTAAAGCTAAGACAAGCTAACTCAAGCTAACTCAAGCTAACTCAAGCTAACTCAAGCTAACTAAAGCTAGTTCAAGCTAACTCAAGCTAGCTAAAGCTAACTCAAGCTAACTCAAGCTAACTCAAGCTAGCTCAAGCTAACTCAAGCTAGTTCAAGCTAACTCAAGCTAGCTAAAGCTAACTCAAGCTAACTCAAGCTAACTCAAGCTAACTCAAGCTAGCTAAAGCTAACTCAAGCTAACTCAAGCTAACCCGAGCTAACTCAAGCTAGCTCAAGCTAACCCAAGCTAGCTAAAGCTAACTCAAGCTAACTCAAGCTAATTCAAGCTAACTCAAGCTAACTCAAGCTAACTCAAGCTAACTCAAGCTAGCTAAAGCTAACTCAAGCTAACTCAAGCTAACTCAAGCTAACCCGAGCTAACTCAAGCTAACTCAAGGTAGCTAAAGCTAGTTCAAGCTAACTCAAGCTAGCTAAAGCTAAGACAAGCTAACTCAAGCTAACTCAAGCTAACTCAAGCTAACTCAAGCTAACTCAAGCTAACTCAAGCTAGTTCAAGCTAACTCAAGCTAACTCAAGCTAACTCAAGCTAGCTAAAGCTAACTCAAGCTAACTCAAGCTAACTCAAGCTAACCCGAGCTAACTCAAGCTAACTCAAGGTAGCTAAAGCTAGTTCAAGCTAGCTCAAGCTAGCTAAAGCTAAGACAAGCTAACTCAAGCTAACTCAAGCTAACTCAAGCTAACTCAAGCTAGTTCAAGCTAACTCAAGCTAGCTAAAGCTAACTCAAGCTAACTCAAGCTAACTCAAGCTAGCTCAAGCTAACTCAAGCTAGTTCAAGCTAACTCAAGCTAGCTAAGCTAACTCAAGCTAACTCAAGCTAACTCAAGCTAGCTCAAGCTAACTCAAGCTAACTCAAGCTAACTCAAGCTAACCCGAGCTAACTCAAGCTAACTCAAGGTAGCTAAAGCTAGTTCAAGCTAGCTCAAGCTAGCTAAAGCTAAGACAAGCTAACTCAAGCTAACTCAAGCTAACTCAAGCTAACTCAAGCTAGTTCAAGCTAACTCAAGCTAGCTAAAGCTAACTCAAGCTAACTCAAGCTAACTCAAGCTAGCTCAAGCTAACTCAAGCTAGTTCAAGCTAACTCAAGCTAGCTAAAGCTAACTCAAGCTAACTCAAGCTAACTCAAGCTAGCTCAAGCTAACTCAAGCTAGTTCAAGCTAACTCAAGCTAGCTAAAGCTAACTCAAGCTAACTCAAGCTAACTCAAGCTAACTCAAGCTAGCTAAAGCTAACTCAAGCTAACTCAAGCTAACCCGAGCTAACTCAAGCTAGCTCAAGCTAACCCAAGCTAGCTAAAGCTAACTCAAGCTAACTCAAGCTAATTCAAGCTAACTCAAGCTAACTCAAGCTAACTCAAGCTAACTCAAGCTAGCTAAAGCTAACTCAAGCTAACTCAAGCTAACTCAAGCTAACCCGAGCTAACTCAAGCTAACTCAAGGTAGCTAAAGCTAGTTCAAGCTAACTCAAGCTAGCTAAAGCTAAGACAAGCTAACTCAAGCTAACTCAAGCTAACTCAAGCTAACTCAAGCTAACTCAAGCTAGTTCAAGCTAACTCAAGCTAACTCAAGCTAACTCAAGCTAGCTAAAGCTAACTCAAGCTAACTCAAGCTAACTCAAGCTAACCCGAGCTAACTCAAGCTAACTCAAGGTAGCTAAAGCTAGTTCAAGCTAGCTCAAGCTAGCTAAAGCTAAGACAAGCTAACTCAAGCTAACTCAAGCTAACTCAAGCTAGTTCAAGCTAACTCAAGCTAGCTAAAGCTAACTCAAGCTAACTCAAGCTAACTCAAGCTAGCTCAAAGCTAACTCAAGCTAGTTCAAGCTAACTCAAGCTAGCTAAAGCTAACTCAAGCTAACTCAAGCTAACTCAAGCTAACTCAAGCTAGCTAAAGCTAACTCAAGCTAACTCAAGCTAACCCGAGCTAACTCAAGCTAGCTCAAGCTAACCAAGCTAGCTAAAGCTAACTCAAGCTAACTCAAGCTAATTCAAGCTAACTCAAGCTAACTCAAGCTAACTCAAGCTAACTCAAGCTAGCTAAAGCTAACTCAAGCTAACTCAAGCTAACTCAAGCTAACCCGAGCTAACTCAAGCTAACTCAAGGTAGCTAAAGCTAGTTCAAGCTAACTCAAGCTAGCTAAAGCTAAGACAAGCTAACTCAAGCTAACTCAAGCTAACTCAAGCTAACTCAAGCTAACTCAAGCTAACTCAAGCTAGCTAAAGCTAACTCAAGCTAACTCAAGCTAACTCAAGCTAACCCGAGCTAACTCAAGCTAACTCAAGGTAGCTAAAGCTAGTTCAAGCTAACTCAAGCTAGCTAAAGCTAAGACAAGCTAACTCAAGCTAACTCAAAGCTAACTCAAGCTAACTCAAGCTAACTAAAGCTAGTTCAAGCTAACTCAAGCTAGCTAAAGCTAACTCAAGCTAACTCAAGCTAACTCAAGCTAGCTCAAGCTAACTCAAGCTAGTTCAAGCTAACTCAAGCTAGCTAAAGCTAACTCAAGCTAACTCAAGCTAACTCAAGCTAACTCAAGCTAGCTAAAGCTAACTCAAGCTAACTCAAGCTAACCCGAGCTAACTCAAGCTAGCTCAAGCTAACCCAAGCTAGCTAAAGCTAACTCAAGCTAACTCAAGCTAACTAAAGCTAGTTCAAGCTAACTCAAGCTAGCTAAAGCTAACTCAAGCTAACTCAAGCTAACTCAAGCTAGCTCAAGCTAACTCAAGCTAGTTCAAGCTAACTCAAGCTAGCTAAAGCTAACTCAAGCTAACTCAAGCTAACTCAAGCTAACTCAAGCTAGCTAAAGCTAACTCAAGCTAACTCAAGCTAACCCGAGCTAACTCAAGCTAGCTCAAGCTAACCCAAGCTAGCTAAAGCTAACTCAAGCTAACTCAAGCTAATTCAAGCTAACTCAAGCTAACTCAAGCTAACTCAAGCTAACTCAAGCTAGCTAAAGCTAACTCAAGCTAACTCAAGCTAACTCAAGCTAACCCGAGCTAACTCAAGCTAACTCAAGGTAGCTAAAGCTAGTTCAAGCTAACTCAAGCTAGCTAAAGCTAAGACAAGCTAACTCAAGCTAACTCAAGCTAACTCAAGCTAACTCAAGCTAACTCAAGCTAACTCAAGCTAGCTAAAGCTAACTCAAGCTAACTCAAGCTAACTCAAGCTAACCCGAGCTAACTCAAGCTAACTCAAGGTAGCTAAAGCTAGTTCAAGCTAACTCAAGCTAGCTAAAGCTAAGACAAGCTAACTCAAGCTAACTCAAGCTAACTCAAGCTAACTCAAGCTAACTAAAGCTAGTTCAAGCTAACTCAAGCTAGCTAAAGCTAACTCAAGCTAACTCAAGCTAACTCAAGCTAGCTCAAGCTAACTCAAGCTAGTTCAAGCTAACTCAAGCTAGCTAAAGCTAACTCAAGCTAACTCAAGCTAACTCAAGCTAACTCAAGCTAGCTAAAGCTAACTCAAGCTAACTCAAGCTAACCCGAGCTAACTCAAGCTAGCTCAAGCTAACCCAAGCTAGCTAAAGCTAACTCAAGCTAACTCAAGCTAATTCAAGCTAACTCAAGCTAACTCAAGCTAACTCAAGCTAACTCAAGCTAGCTAAAGCTAACTCAAGCTAACTCAAGCTAACTCAAGCTAACCCGAGCTAACTCAAGCTAACTCAAGGTAGCTAAAGCTAGTTCAAGCTAACTCAAGCTAGCTAAAGCTAAGACAAGCTAACTCAAGCTAACTCAAGCTAACTCAAGCTAACTCAAGCTAACTCAAGCTAACTCAAGCTAGTTCAAGCTAACTCAAGCTAACTCAAGCTAACTCAAGCTAGCTAAAGCTAACTCAAGCTAACTCAAGCTAACTCAAGCTAACCCGAGCTAACTCAAGCTAACTCAAGGTAGCTAAAGCTAGTTCAAGCTAGCTCAAGCTAGCTAAAGCTAAGACAAGCTAACTCAAGCTAACTCAAGCTAACTCAAGCTAACTCAAGCTAGTTCAAGCTAACTCAAGCTAGCTAAAGCTAACTCAAGCTAACTCAAGCTAACTCAAGCTAGCTCAAGCTAACTCAAGCTAGTTCAAGCTAACTCAAGCTAGCTAAAGCTAACTCAAGCTAACTCAAGCTAACTCAAGCTAGCTCAAGCTAACTCAAGCTAACTCAAGCTAACTCAAGCTAACCCGAGCTAACTCAAGCTAACTCAAGGTAGCTAAAGCTAGTTCAAGCTAGCTCAAGCTAGCTAAAGCTAAGACAAGCTAACTCAAGCTAACTCAAGCTAACTCAAGCTAACTCAAGCTAGTTCAAGCTAACTCAAGCTAGCTAAAGCTAACTCAAGCTAACTCAAGCTAACTCAAGCTAGCTCAAGCTAACTCAAGCTAGTTCAAGCTAACTCAAGCTAGCTAAAGCTAACTCAAGCTAACTCAAGCTAACTCAAGCTAGCTCAAGCTAACTCAAGCTAGTTCAAGCTAACTCAAGCTAGCTAAAGCTAACTCAAGCTAACTCAGCTAACTCAAGCTAACTCAAGCTAGCTAAAGCTAACTCAAGCTAACTCAAGCTAACCCGAGCTAACTCAAGCTAGCTCAAGCTAACCCAAGCTAGCTAAAGCTAACTCAAGCTAACTCAAGCTAATTCAAGCTAACTCAAGCTAACTCAAGCTAACTCAAGCTAACTCAAGCTAGCTAAAGCTAACTCAAGCTAACTCAAGCTAACTCAAGCTAACCCGAGCTAACTC
>NW_027452774.1:15000-18342 GCF_964194025.1 Convolutriloba macropyga
TGAAATTGCTTTGCGAAGATTTTTCAATCTTGCTCAAGCTTTTGCTATCCTGAGGGAAACTTCGGAGGAAACCAGCTACTAGATGGTTCGATTAGTCTTTCGCCCCTATGCTCAGGTCAGACGATCGATTTGCACGTCAGAACCGCTTCGGGCTTCCACCATGGTTTCCCGTGGCTTCGCCCTGCCCAAGCATAGATCACCATCTTTCGGGTCGTGTGCTACTTGCTCTGGATCAGTCATGCAATAAGAGCAAAACCGTCCGTGGTTGCGGGACACCGAATCGGCGCCCTCACCACACAAAGTAGTGCAATTCATAAAAATTACACTGTTCACTTTCATTTCGCGTGTGCGCTTTCAATGAGCGACAACACTTGCAAGCAACTCACACTCCTTGGTCCGTGTTTCAAGACGGGCTGTAGAGAGCATTGAATAGGAAGTTGAGGTCAGACAGGCAATCAAGATCAATTTATCTCATTTTGTTTAGAATCAACAAGAAGAATTCCGAGGAAAACTTCTGCTCGATTCATTAACAAGATTTGCCAAAAGACGACAACTACACTACTCGGTAGCCGAGAATATAATATCAAGGCATTGAGTATGGTAACGCTCACTCCAGTTCCCCTTCAACAGTTTCACGTACTTTTCACTCTCTCTTCAGAGTGCTTTTCAACTTTCCCTCACGGTACTTGTTTACTATCGGTCTCGCTTTATAATTAGCTTTTGGAGAGACATATCTCCAGCTTCGAGTTGCACTTTCAAACAACTCTACTCATAGGAATGAGCCATTATGACTGGTATCGAAAATGACCTTTACAGGATTTTCACCTTCTTTGATGCTACTTTCCAGTAGACATCAGGACAAATTCACCAGTCTAGCATCAAACCATACCGGACACCGAGAAATGTTGCCATTTCTCTTCCCGATGAGCTTTTCCCTGTTCATTCGCCATTACTAAGGGATTCTCAGTTGATTTCTTTTCCTCCCCTTACTGATATGCTTAAGTTAAGGGGGTTCTCTCGCCCAATTCAGGTTATGTAGTTGATTGTCTCTTAATTGGTTCACTGACCAATATGAGACAGAAACCGATTCAGCAGTTTTGTTCGCTACTACTATCAAACACAGGTCGAAGTTTCCATTCAGTCATTAATTCCAACTTTCAAATGTTGTTGTTTCAGCTTTCGCTTACTAGAAGCAACATAATACTCGCTGCAATACAGACCTCGGGAAACCCTCACCGTGAATAAGGTTCACTCACATATTTCACTACATTTTGCGTGGGATTGGAGATGAGGCTACTCGTTCTTGCTCAGTACTAGGCTGAAAATTAACGAAACTTCGTTACAAACGTTCACATGTTGATGTTTCCGCTTTCGCGTACTCGAAACAACATAATACTAGTCTTTGTAATTTAGTTTCATAATTTCAACTGTTCTCATGCAGAATTTTTGCTCATTCTTATCCCAAATTTTGACCTGGCTACTAGTTACACTCCTTGTACTTATTGCAAAATGACCACAAATTTCAACAGCTTTCACATGTTGCTGTTTCGGCTTTCGCTTACTACAGTCAACATAATACTCGTTGCAAAATAAGTGCTCGGCATCTGCAATTTTCCAAAGACGAAGTTTCGCCAGTTCAATTTTCGCTCGCCAATTATGGCTACTAATTCACACGGTACTGAGCTCAACAACATTAAATTTGTTCAGCAAGACTTTCACATGTTGATGTTTTGGCTTTCGCCTACTAGAAGCAACATAATACTCGTCTTGTTAGCTCATTCAATGAGAATAGCTTTTCCCGTTGAGAATTTTTGCCTTCAATTGGCGTTGTAGTGAGTTTGGCTACTCAGATCACCAAATACTTGTGACAATTCGAACCAGAAATGTTTTCAATTTTCACATGCTGATGTTTCGGATTCAACCTACTAGAAGCAGCATAATACTTGTATTCAACAATTTCTGTATCAAATCCCAGTTTTCTCTGGTGCATCTTTGCCAAACTATTCCAAACTGCCTGAGTCTGAATACCAATTACAGGTACTAGTAAATGCACGTTACTAAGGACTATATAGTTCTAGGTTACTGTACACAACGACGTTCACATGTTGATGTTTCAGCTGCCGCTTACTAGAAACAACATAATACTTATCGTGCATACCTTTCCATAACTTGTCCTTTTCAGATGCATTAGTTTCCCTTTGTCTTGGCTTCTACAGTCAGACTGGCTACTAGTAACAGCACAGTACTAATCACATATCGTTCTACAGTTTGCAGACAACTTTCACATGTTGATGTTTCAGCTTTCGCCTACTAGAAACAACATAATACTCGCTGTATACATTTGTAGTTCTCTATGTAACTTTCATGTGAAGAAGTTTCGCCAGTCTTTTTGACTGTCTCAAATCTGAGTCATGCTTAGGCTACTAGTTGCTTCATAGTACTTATCGCCTCGAGATCATTGAACAAAACTTGATTTTCACATGTTGCTGTTTCAGCTTCCGCTTACTAGAAACAACATAATACTAGTCTCATTAAGTTCCGTCTCTTTGCAATTTTCTTATGAAGAAAATTCGCCATCACAATGACTCCAGCAGTTCTTGATCAAGGAATGCAATCATTGATCAGAATGCTATTATTTGAATCGGTTCTGCTTTAAGTGTTCCAATTTTATTGGAAGCACCAACAATAGAACATCAATGTGTTCAATCGAGAGTTATATAACCCTGAATCGGACGCAGTCAACAGCCGAAGCCGAGACCGCCTTTTGCGTTAGAGAGGTCGGTAAACAAATCTTGCGATTCATACCGAATTAACACATATAGCTGTGCTCCTCTTCGTAAAGCGAGCCAAGTGATCCCCTGTTGAAGGATGTATTTGGACCAATCTAGTAGCATTTGGTTTCCAACAAGCTCTCCCAAGTTAGCTTACTTATTGGGCTTTTCAACCAATTCGGTTGGCTACAAGCATCATCAAAGTACTAGCCACAGTTTGATCGCAAAATTCTACGACTTTCACATGTTGATGTTTCGGCTTGCGCTTAGCCTACTATAAGCAACATAATACTAGTCATATCATAGAGCGTGATCAGCTTGTGACGTTCTCATGATGAAGTTTCACCAACAGTGTCTCACTTCGAGCTTAAATCCAGCTACTAGTAACTACACAGTACTGACTGCAACGATAACTTTTATCTATACCTTTCACATGCTGCGCTTTCGGCCAGGGCCTACTAACGTCAACATAATACTCGATATAAACTTTTGTTCATGATGCAGCTTCCCCATGCAGAAGTTTCGCCTTCAAATGCTCTCTTGGCCATATGACGTAAGAAAAGGTTACTAG
>NW_027452775.1:0-62943 GCF_964194025.1 Convolutriloba macropyga
ATTCTCGCTTTTAATTTTTAGACCGGGACGCCCTAAAATTGAAACCCTAAAATTGTAACGCCCTTTGAAACCAGGACGCCCTAAAATTGCAATGATCTGCAGCCATTACATCTCTCACCATTAGGAATCAAATAAAATAAAAATTTTCTCCATAAATTTTGGCTTCCCTTTTTCCTGCAAGCAAAAGATACTTCAATTTAGCTGCCATAAACATTCCGCACTTCTAAAAATTTCCGTTTTGTTTAGGGATGTTCCCTATCCGGACAGAGCCAGGCTGTTTACATTTCCAATAAAACCGTACACCCCTTTGAAAGTGGAAGGAGACGAGAAGCCAGACCCTGTGACTGTACTTTTCTTTTCCTATCACAAGTATGCAAACAGCCCTATTAATTATGCACCTTTCTGTGGTACAAACTTTGACTGCTTCGTCACTCAGGACGGGTTCAAAGGGAAATATGACTGGACTAACTATTCCGCAATCATGACTTTCGGAGGTCCAGGTTTTAACAGAGCCACAAATATGGTCCGCGGGGGGCAAACCAAAAGAGACCCAAAACAAATCTGGATTGCTAGAGGGATGGAAGCTTCTATAAATCCAGTCGACTATAACGGAAATGGTGACTTTCAAAGCTGGTTCAATTTTTCAGCGGCACTATCGCCAAAAGCAACTTTTCGCGACTCTTATATTGGTGTGATGGAGAAAAGGAATCCGATTGAAGAAATGTCACAAATAGAGAAAGAGTACGATTGGTTTGAAAAAGACAAAGATGTCTGTTGGATGGTTTCAAATTGTCACAGTTATAGCGGAAGATTTGACATGGCATCTGAAATAATTAATCACTTGCCAGGAAACGTAAACGTTCACATGTGGGGAACAGCTTTCACAAGATGCATGCCGAAAGTAAACAAGACAAAAGTTATCGATCACGGCTTCACAACAAGGAAGACTGTGGAATATGAAGTAGAATTGAGTAAATGCAAATTTTATTTTGCTTTTGAAAACTCGATTTGTAGTGACTATATTACAGAAAAATTCAGTAACCCATTAGCTCTGTACGCAATTCCAGTAGTGAACGGATGGCGAGAAAGTTATGAGCAAATTCTGCCCGGGTCTTTCATTCACGTAGCCGATTTTGAAAATAATTCTAGAGTAGCAGAACATTTGTCACATCTATTGGGCAACAAGGACGAATTTTTTGCTTATCACAAGTGGCGACTGACACATGAAGTTATAAAAGAAGATCGAGCTGAAATGTACAATTTTTTGCACTGTCGAGTATGTGAGAAAGTATATGAAACAAGAGAAGCAAACAAATACTCAACCCAAGTGTCAACAATATCTCAGATTGGAAAGTTCTTTCAAACCATTCAAACGTGCCCGAGCAAATCAAAAAATCACTGAGTGTTTTTCCGTCCCCTTTTAGACATTTTTTAAATTTCAAGTTCGAAAATGTCAAGAAAATGTCAATGCTTATTTATAATTGGAAAGGGCTCAATATACTTGGAAAAGGCAATAAATTTCTTAGACACCTCTGAAGTAAATCTTGGACATTTTATTATATGTTGTAGTAAATAAATGTTTTGAATGAACATAAAGTTTTCTACTAAAACTTGAAAAGGAATCCAATCGTAAACAATTTACTTCCAATTGGCTACATATAATTGGCCGTGAACTTTTGTATGTTCACCACTAGAGGAAGCGGTGATCTTACAAAATTTCGCATTAATTCATCGCTAAAATATGTAATTTCACCGCTATATTAAGCGGTGAAATTACAAATTTTAGCTGTGAATTGTGGTAAATTTTTGTTAGATCACCGCTTACTCTTGCACTGAACTTACTTAATTTCACCGCCTTCGCCGCATTTCACCGCAAACTTATGAACGAAAATTGCCGTGAAAAAAAAAGACTTTTCACAGCTTATCTTACATATTTTTCAGATTTTTTGCGTTCAGATTTATGCACCACTAAATTTTTCTTTGCTTTTGCATGAGCCTTTTTAGCTTAGCTTCTTTGAAGGCTAGAACCGATGGATTGCTGAGTTCCAGAAGGAGCTCATCTGAGCTAGCCACCAAAGGAAAAAAGAAAGATCCTAATCGCTAGGACTAATGCGCAAAAGGGTCATAAACAAGGGCGGCGGTTATCCCGCTGAAGAAAAAAACAAACAAACATATAAATGAACATCTAAACGCACAAGAAAGGGGCACAGAGAGTGCTGGGGGTTATTTTGCTGCAAAATAAAACAAACAACTATGAAAATGAACACCTAAAAGCACACGAAAGGGGGAACAGACAACAGGTGGGGGTTCGCGCAAAACCCGAGAAATGAAGAAAAATGAGCAAGCAGACATAAAGCGAGCGGGCGCAAAACGGCGAAACAAAAACGAACGAGCGTGATAACGTACGAGCGAAGAGCGAACGAGCGCAAAATGTTCGGAACTAAAGCGAACGAACGTGAATGCGAAAAAACGAATAGTGAGCAAGCGCAAAACGAGCAAAACAAAAAGAACGACCACTAAAGCAAGCGAACGACCAAATTTTTCCAGAAAGCAATCCTAAAAAGCACAAAAAGACTTTGCCATAGGCAAAAAAACTGAAGAGTGCGAGACAAGCGAAGAAACAAATGCCCAGAAGGCGGCAAGAAGAGACGACGAAGAGTGCCAGAGAGAGAGAGAGAGAGAGAGAGAGAGAGAGAGAGAGAGAGAGAGAGAGGAAGAGAGAGAGAGAGAGAGAGAGAGAGAGAGAGAGAGAGATAGAGATAGAGAGTGGGAGAGAGAGAGAGAGAGAGAGAGAGAGAGAGAAAGAACGAGGCGGAGTAAGAGAGATAGACGAAAAAAGAGAGACAGATTGAAAGAGAGAAAGAGAGACAGAGAGAGAGAGAGAGAGAGAGAAAGAGAAAGAGAGCGAGAGGGAGAGAGAAACAAAAAGAACGACAACTGAAGCGAGCGAACGACCAAACTTGCCCAGAAAGCTATCCTAAAAAACACAAAAAGACTTTGCCATAGGCAAAAAAACTGGAGAGTGCGAGACAAGCGAAGAAACAAATGCCCAGAAGGCGGCAAGAAGAGACGACGAGGAGTGCCAGAGAGAGAGAGAGAGAGAGAGAGAGAGAGAGAGAGAGAGAGACAAAGAGAAAGGGAGAGAGAGAGAGAGAGAGAGAGAGAGAGAGAGAGAGAGAGAAAGAGAGAAAGAAGGAGCGAAAGAAAGAGAGAAAAACAATTTATGATGAAATATTATAGATTTTTTTGAGCTGAAAGTTTTACAACGTATCAGCAACTTTTTTCGTAGACCAGCTAGGTAAAAAACTCATTTGCTTTCAGACTTTTTCAGGATGTTTACACTTCTCCTTAGACCCTCAAGTAATAGAATAGGTCCTTGGCCAGGTTGAAAAACAATTTATGTTGAGAGATCGAAATTTGATGACGTATCAACTACTTTTTGCGCAGACCAGCAAAGTCAAAAATTTTTTCGTCTTCAGATTCTATTTAATTGTTGACACTCCTCCTTAGACCCTCAATTTAATTGAAAATATCCTTGTTTATATTAAATACAAATTATGTCGAATGGAGCGTTTTTGGAGCTCAAATCTTAACAGCGTATCAACTACTTCTTTTTTAGAAAAACTAGGTTAAAATTATTCTCTATTTGGATGTTTAAACTTCTCCCGAGACCCTCAAACTATTTCAAATTGTCCTTGACTAGGTTGACAAAGAATTTAGGTTGATATACTCTATAGAGTTTTTGAGCTCAATTTTGACAACGTATTGACTACTTTTTTCGTAGACCAGCTAGATAAAAACTTGTTTAGTTTTCAGACTCTACTCAAATGTTGAAATTCCACCCTAGACCCTCAAACTGTTGGAATGAGTCCTTGAATAAGTCGAAAAACAATTTATGTTGAAACACTAAATAAGTTTTTTGAGATTGAAATTTGACAACTCACCAACTACTTTTTTCATAGACAAGCTAGATCAACAAATTAACCTTCTTCAGACTCTTTTACAATGTTGACACTACTCCAAAGACCCTCAAATTGACTGGAAAGTCTTTGACTAGATTGAAAAACAATTCTTGTGGAAACTCTAAATGGAATGTTCTTGGAGTTCCAAATTTGACAACGTTTCAACTAATTTTTTCCTAGAAGAACTTTGTCAAAAATTCTCTCCCTTTCATACTTTGTTCGGATGCTGACACTCCTCCCGAGACCCTCAAACTATTTGAATAAGTCCTTGACTAGGTTAAGAAACAATTTGTGTTGAAACACTAAAATTCTTGGAGCTCGAATTTTGACAAAGTATCAAGTACTTCTTTCGCAGTTTAACTGGGTCAAAAATTCTTTCACTTTCGTTCTCTGTTTTGATGTTTACACTCCTCACTAGAGTTTCAGACCATTTTAAAAAGTCCTTGACTAGGTTGATAAAGAATTTGCGTTGTTATACTAATTAGAGTTTTTGAGCTCAAAATTCGACAACGTATCGACTACTTTTTTCCTAGACCAGCTAAATGAAAAAAAGTTTAGCTTTCAGACTCTACTCTAATTTTGAAAATCCACCCTAGACCCTCAAACTATTGGAATAAATCCTTGAATAGGTTGAAAAACTTTATGTTGAAACCCTATATAATTTTTTTTGAGATTGAAATTTGACAACTCATCAACTACTTTTTTCATAGACAAGCTAGGTCAACAAATTAACCTTCTTCAGACTCTTTTACAGTGTTGACACTCCTCCAAAGACCCTCAAATTGACTGGAAAGTCTTTGACTAGATTGAAAAACAATTCTTGTGGAAACTCTAAATGGAATGTTCTTGGAGTTCCAAATTTGACAACGTTTCAACTAATTTTTTCCTAGAAGAACTTTGTCAAAAATTCTCTCCCTTTCATACTTTGTTCGGATGCTGACACTCCTCCCGAGACCCTCAAACTATTTGAATAAGTCCTTGACTAGGTTAAGAAACAATTTGTGTTGAAACACTAAAATTCTTGGAGCTCGAATTTTGACAAAGTATCAAGTACTTCTTTCGCAGTTTAACTGGGTCAAAAATTCTTTCACTTTCGTTCTCTGTTTTGATGTTTACACTCCTCACTAGAGTTTCAGACCATTTTAAAAAGTCCTTGACTAGGTTGATAAAGAATTTGCGTTGTTATACTAATTAGAGTTTTTGAGCTCAAAATTCGACAACGTATCGACTACTTTTTTCCTAGACCAGCTAAATGAAAAAAAGTTTAGCTTTCAGACTCTACTCTAATTTTGAAAATCCACCCTAGACCCTCAAACTATTGGAATAAATCCTTGAATAGGTTGAAAAACTTTATGTTGAAACCCTATATAATTTTTTTGAGATTGAAATTTGACAACTCATCAACTACTTTTTTCATAGACAAGCTAGGTCAACAAATTAACCTTCTTCAGACTCTTTTACAGTGTTGACACTCCTCCAAAGACCCTCAAATTGACAGAAAAGTCTCTAACTAGATTGAAAAACAATTTATGCGGAAACTCTATAAAGAATGTTTATGGAGCTCCAAATTTGACAACGTTTCAACTAATTTTTTCCTAGAAGAACTATGTCAAAAAATCTCTCCCTTTCATACTTTATTCGGATGCTGACACTCCTCCCAAGACCCTCAAACTATTTGAGTAGTCCTTGACTAGGTTAGGAAACAACTTATGTTGAAATACTAAATTTTTTGGAGCTCGAATTTTGACAAAGTATCAAGTACTTCTTTCGGAGATTAACTGGGTGAAAAATTCTTTCACTTTCGTTCTCTGTTTTGATGTTTACACTCCTCACTAAAGTTTCAAACCATTTTAAAAAATCTTTGACTAGGTTGATTAAGACTTTAGGTTTTATATACTAAACAGAATTTTTGAGCTCAAAATTCGACAACGTATCGACTACTTTTTTCCTAGACCAGCTAAATGAAAAAAAGTTTAGCTTTCAGACTCTACTCTAATTTTGAAAATCCACCCTAGACCCTCAAACTATTGGAATAAATCCTTGAATAGGTTGAAAAACTTTATGTTGAAACCCTATATAATTTTTTTGAGATTGAAATTTGACAACTCATCAACTACTTTTTTCATAGACAAGCTAGGTCAACAAATTAACCTTCTTCAGACTCTTTTACAGTGTTGACACTCCTCCAAAGACCCTCAAATTGACTGGAAAGTCTCTAACTAGATTGAAAAACAATTTATGCGGAAACTCTATAAAGAATGTTTATGGAGCTCCAAATTTGACAACGTTTCAACTAATTTTTTCCTAGAAGAACTATGTCAAAAAATCTCTCCCTTTCATACTTTATTCGGATGCTGACACTCCTCCCAAGACCCTCAAACTATTTGAGTAGTCCTTGACTAGGTTAGGAAACAACTTATGTTGAAATACTAAATTTTTTGGAGCTCGAATTTTGACAAAGTATCAAGTACTTCTTTCGGAGATTAACTGGGTGAAAAATTCTTTCACTTTCGTTCTCTGTTTTGATGTTTACACTCCTCACTAAAGTTTCAAACCATTTTAAAAAATCTTTGACTAGGTTGATTAAGACTTTAGGTTTTATATACTAAACAGAATTTTTGAGCTCAAAATTCGACAACGTATCGACTACTTTTTTCCTAGACCAGCTAAATGAAAAAAAGTTTAGCTTTCAGACTCTACTCTAATTTTGAAAATCCACCCTAGACCCTCAAACTATTGGAATAAATCCTTGAATAGGTTGAAAAACTTTATGTTGAAACCCTATATAATTTTTTTGAGATTGAAATTTGACAACTCATCAACTACTTTTTTCATAGACAAGCTAGGTCAACAAATTAACCTTCTTCAGACTCTTTTACAGTGTTGACACTCCTCCAAAGACCCTCAAATTGACAGAAAAGTCTCTAACTAGATTGAAAAACAATTTATGCGGAAACTCTATAAAGAATGTTTATGGAGCTCCAAATTTGACAACGTTTCAACTAATTTTTTCCTAGAAGAACTATGTCAAAAAATCTCTCCCTTTCATACTTTATTCGGATGCTGACACTCCTCCCAAGACCCTCAAACTATTTGAGTAGTCCTTGACTAGGTTAGGAAACAACTTATGTTGAAATACTAAATTTTTTGGAGCTCGAATTTTGACAAAGTATCAAGTACTTCTTTCGGAGATTAACTGGGTGAAAAATTCTTTCACTTTCGTTCTCTGTTTTGATGTTTACACTCCTCACTAGAGTTTCAGACCATTTTAAAAAGTCCTTGACTAGGTTGATAAAGAATTTGCGTTGTTATACTAATTAGAGTTTTTGAGCTCAAAATTCGACAACGTATCGACTACTTTTTTCCTAGACCAGCTAAATGAAAAAAAGTTTAGCTTTCAGACTCTACTCTAATTTTGAAAATCCACCCTAGACCCTCAAACTATTGGAATAAATCCTTGAATAGGTTGAAAAACTTTATGTTGAAACCCTATATAATTTTTTTGAGATTGAAATTTGACAACTCATCAACTACTTTTTTCATAGACAAGCTAGGTCAACAAATTAACCTTCTTCAGACTCTTTTACAGTGTTGACACTCCTCCAAAGACCCTCAATTTGACTGGAAAGTCTTTGACTAGATTGAAAAACAATTCTTGTGGAAACTCTAAATGGAATGTTCTTGGAGTTCCAAATTTGACAACGTTTCAACTAATTTTTTCCTAGAAGAACTTTGTCAAAAATTCTCTCCCTTTCATACTTTGTTCGGGTGCTGACACTCCTCCCGAGACCCTCAAACTATTTGAATAAGTCCTTGACTAGGTTAAGAAACAATTTGTGTTGAAACACTAAAATTCTTGGAGCTCGAATTTTGACAAAGTATCAAGTACTTCTTTCGCAGTTTAACTGGGTCAAAAATTCTTTCACTTTCGTTCTCTGTTTTGATGTTTACACTCCTCACTAGAGTTTCAGACCATTTTAAAAAGTCCTTGACTAGGTTGATAAAGAATTTGCGTTGTTATACTAATTAGAGTTTTTGAGCTCAAAATTCGACAACGTATCGACTACTTTTTTCCTAGACCAGCTAAATGAAAAAAAGTTTAGCTTTCAGACTCTACTCTAATTTTGAAAATCCACCCTAGACCCTCAAACTATTGGAATAAATCCTTGAATAGGTTGAAAAACTTTATGTTGAAACCCTATATAATTTTTTTGAGATTGAAATTTGACAACTCATCAACTACTTTTTTCATAGACAAGCTATGTCAACAAATTAACCTTCTTCAGACTCTTTTACAGTGTTGACACTCCTCCAAAGACCCTCAAATTGACAGAAAAGTCTCTAACTAGATTGAAAAACAATTTATGCGGAAACTCTATAAAGAATGTTTATGGAGCTCCAAATTTGACAACGTTTCAACTAATGTTTTCCTAGAAGAACTATGTCAAAAAATCTCTCCCTTTCATACTTTATTCGGATGCTGACACTCCTCCCAAGACCCTCAAACTATTTGAGTAGTCCTTGACTAGGTTAGGAAACAACTTATGTTGAAATACTAAATTTTTTGGAGCTCGAATTTTGACAAAGTATCAAGTACTTCTTTCGGAGATTAACTGGGTGAAAAATTCTTTCACTTTCGTTCTCTGTTTTGATGTTTACACTCCTCACTAAAGTTTCAAACCATTTTAAAAAATCTTTGACTAGGTTGATTAAGACTTTAGGTTTTATATACTAAACAGAATTTTTGAGCTCAAAAATTGACAACGTATCGACTACTTTTTTTTCGTAGACCAGCTAATTAAATAATTGTTTAGCTTTCAGACTCTACTCAAATGTTGAAATTCCACCCTAGACCCTCAAACCTTTAGTGTAAGTCCTTGAATAGGTTAAGAAACATTATGTTGAAACACTATACAATTTTTTTGAGATGGAAATTTGACAGTTCAATAACAAAATTTTTCATAGACGAGCTAGGTCAACAAATTATCCTTCTTCAGACTCTTTTCCAATGTTGACACTCCTCCAAAGGCCCTCAAATTGACTGAAAAGCCTTTGACTAGATTGAAAAACAATTTATGTTGAAACTCTATATGGAATGTTCTTGGAGCTCCAAATTTGACAACGTTTCAACTAATTTTTTCCTAGAAGAACTTTGTAAAAAATTCTCTCCCTTTCATACTTTATTCGGACACTTTAATGACACTCCTCCCGAGACCCTCAAACTATTTGAATAGGTCCCTGACTAGTTTGAGAAACAATTTATGTAGAAACACTAAAATTTTCGGAGCTCGATATTTGATAAAGTATCAAGTACTTCTTTCGCAAATTAACTGGTTCACAAATTTTTGCACTTTCGTTCTCTGTTTTGATCACTTTTTGATCACTGTTTGATCACTGTTTCGTTCACTAGAGTTTCAAACCGTTTTAAAAAGTCCTTGAGTAGGTTGGAAAAAATTTTATGTTGATACACTTTATGGAGAGTTTTTGGAGCTGAAAATTTAACAAATTGTCGCCTACTTTTTTTTTTGTGGACAAGCTCGGTCAAATATTCTTTGGCTTTCAGACCCTGTTCGAATGATGACTTTCCGCTCTAGGCACTCAAACTATATGAATAAGTCCTTGACTAAGTTGAAAAGAAATTTATATTGAAGCACTATAGTTATTGGAGCTCGTAGTTGACAACGTATAAACTACTTCTTTCGCAGAACAGCGAGGTCAAATTTTTTTTTCAATTTTATACTTTATTTGGACGGTGACACTCCTCGCGAGACCTTCAAACTAAATTAATCAATCCTTGACTAGGTTGAAAAAGAATTTATGTTGAATCACTATATACTTTTTTCTGAGTTAAAAATTTGTCAACGCGTCGGCTTCCTTTTCCGTAGACCAGCAAGGTCTAAAATTCATCCATTTTGAGACACTAGCTCAATGTTGACGTCTATCTATTGAGTTTTTTGGCTCAAAGTTTGACAACGTATACACTTGTTTTTTGGTAGGCCAGCTAGTCACAAAGTTCATTCGTTTTCAGACTCTTTTCCAATGTTAATACCCCTCCTTAGACCCTCAAATTAATTGAATAAGTCTCTGAATTGGTTGAAATCTATTAATTATGAAACATTGAATAGAGTGTTTTTGAGCTGGAAATTTGACACCGTTTTGAACAGTAACGTCAAAAAATCATTCGCTTTCAGACCTAAATCTGATGTTGACACTCCTCTATAGACATTCAATTTAATTGAATCAGTTACTGACTGGTTTGCAAAAAAATTTATGTTGATACACTTTATAGATGGTTATTGGAGCTCGAAATTTGACGAGGTATCGAGTACTTTTTTCGTGCACCAGCTATGTCAAAAGTTCATGTGCTAGCAGAGTCTGCTCCATTGTTGACATTCCTCCTTAGACTCTCAAATTAAATGAATAAGTCCTCAAATAGGTTTAAAAAAATTGTTTTGAAACAATTAATAGAATGCTTTTGAGCTCGAATTTTGACAACGTATGAACTGGATTTTTGTCAGACCTGCTAGGTCCAGATTTTTTTTCTTCAGCTTCTAGTCCGATGTTGACACTCCTCCTTAGTCCCCTCACAATGATTGCATAAGTTCTTGACTGGTTTGCAAAACAATTATGTTGAAACACTACATAGAGAGTTTAAAGCGCTTTAATTTTGACAACGTATCAATTACGTTTTTCGTAGACAGGCTAGGTCTCATATTAATTCGCTTTCAGACTCTATTGCAAAATTGACACTCATCTTCAGACCCTCAAATTTATTGAATAAGTCTTTGAATAGGTTGAAAAACTATTTATGTTGAAACACTCTATAAAGAGTTTTTAAGCTCGGAATTTGACATCGTATCGACTAACTTTTTCGTAGACCAGTAAAATCAAAAAGTCAATCGCTTTCAGACATTAATCTGATGTTGATACTTGTCCTATGAAATTCAAATTAAGTCAACAAGTCATTGACATGCAAAACAATTTATTTTGATACTTTTTAAAGATGGTTTTTGGAGCTCGAAATTTGACGAAGTATCGACTATTTTTTTCTCGACCATATGGAATTAATTATTTTCAGACTCTCTTCCAATGTTGCCACTCCACCTTAGATCTTCAAATTATTTGAATAAGATCTTGACTAGATTAAAAAGTTTATGTTAAAACACAATATAGAGTTTTTGAGCTCAAAATATGACAACGTATGAAATATTTTTCGTAGACCGGCTAGGTAAACTTTTCATCCTTTTTCAGACACTGTTTGGATGTTGAAACTCCTCCTTAGACCCTCAAATCATTTGAATCAGTTCTTGAATAGGTTGAAAACTATCTAAGTTGAAACACACTATAGAGTTTTTGAGCTCGAAATTTGACAACGTATCGACTACGTTATTTCTAGACAAGCCAGATGACAAATTCATTTGCTTTCAGACTCTATTCCAATGTTAATATCACTCATTAGACCCTCAAATCAATTGAATAAGTCTCTGAATAGGTTCAAATCTATTAACAACGAGACATTGAATAGTGTTTTGAGCTCAAAATTTGACAACGTGTCAATTATTTCCTTCGTAGAACAGCTGGGTCAAAATTTCTTCGATTTTCATACTCCACTTGGATATTGACACTCCTCCTCACATCCTCAATTTAAGTGAATTAAGTCCTTCATTAGGTTCAAAAACTAATTACTTTGAAAGATTAAATAGAGAGTTTTTGAGCTCGAAATGTGACAACGTATTAATTATTTTTTCGTAGACTAGCTAGGCAGACTTTTTTTAAGACTTTTCATCTTTTTTCAGACTCTTTTCCGATGTTGACATTCCTCCTTAGACCCTCAAATAAAATGAATCAGTCCATGAATAGGTTGAAAAACTATTTATACATTAAACTAAATAGAGACTTTTTGAGCTTGAAGTTTGACAACGTATCGACTACATTTTTGTAGACCAATAAGGTCAGAAATTCTTTATTTTTCAGACTTTTAGCTGATGTTGAAACTCCTCTTTAGAGATTCAAATTATTTGAATAAGTCCTTGCCTGGGTTGGAAAAAAAATTATGTTGATACAATTCATAGATGGTTTTTGGAGCTCGCAATTTGACGATGTATTGACAACTTTTTTGGTGGACAAGCTATGTCAGAATCTCTTTTGATTTCAGGCTCTATTCTAATGTTGGCACTCCTCCTCATACCCTTAAACTAATTGACTAAGTTCTTAAATAGTTTAAAAAACAAATTATTTTGAAACATTATAAAGAGAGTTTTAAGAGCTCGAAATTTGACAACGTATCGACTACATTTTTTTAGACAAGCTAGATCTAAAAATCATTTGCTTTCAGATTCTATCCCAATGTTGACTATCCTCCTTAGACAATCAATTTATTTGATTAAGCGTTTGATTAGATTGAAAAACAATTCTTTTGATACACTAAAAAAGGTTTTTGAGCTCAAAATATGACAACGCATTTCGTAGAACAGTTAGGTGGAAAATTCCTTCGATTTAGAATTTAATCTGATGTTGAAATTCCACTTTAGACCTTCACGTTAACTGAATCAGCCATTGACTGGGTTGCAAAACAATTTATGTTGAAACACTATTTAGAGAGCTTTTGAGATCGAAATTTGAGAAATTAACTACTCTTTTTTTCTTAGACATGCTAGGTCAAAATTACATTCGCTCTGAGAATCAGTTCCAATGTTGACTTTTTTTCCTAGAACCTCACAATAATTGAATAAGTTCTTGACCAGGCTGAAGAACATTTTTTGTTGAAACACTATGTGAGATTTTGAAGCTCGAAACTTGACGAGTTATAGACTTTGTTTTTCGTGGACCAGCCAGGTCAAAAATTCAATCAATTTTAGACTCTATTGCATTTTGACAATTCTCCTTAGACCCTCAATTTAACTGAATAAGTCCCTAATTAGGTTCAAAAACAAAATATTTTAAAACTTTAAATAGAGAGTTTTTGAGCTCGAAATTTGACAACGTATTGACTACTTTTTTTTGGACCAAACTGGTGAAAAATTCATTCGCTTAAGACCATAATCTAATTTTTACCCTCATCTTTAGACCTTCAAAGTATTTGAGAAAATCTTTGTTTAGTTAAAAAAAACACTTTATTTTGAAACACTATTTAGAGAGTTTTTTGAGCTCAAAAATTGACAACGTATCAACTGCTTCTTTCATAGAACAACTTAAACCTTTTTTTCATTTTCATACTCTGTTTGAAAACTGACACTCCTCCTTGTAGCCTCAATTTAATTGAATAATTCCTTGATTAGGTTCAAAAACAAGAATATTTTGGAACATTAAATAGAGTTTTTGAGCTGGAAATATGACAACGTATTAACTACTTTTTTCGTAGACCAGCTAGGTCAAAAATTCATCCTATTTGAGATTCTGTATTGATAATAACACTCCTCCTTAGATCCTCAATTTAATTGAATAAGACCTTGATTAGGTGGAAAAACCATTTATGTTGAAACACTATATAGAGAGTTTTTGAGCTTGAAATTTGACAACGTATCAACTACTTCTTTCATAGAACAACTGAAACCTTCTTTTTTCATTTTCATACTCTGTTTGAAAACCGACACTCCTCCTTATACCCTCAATTTAATTGAAAAATTCCTTGATTAGGTTCAAAAACAAATTATTTTCAAACATTAAATAGAGTTTTTGAGCTGGAAATATGACAACGTATTAACTACTTTTTTCGTAGACCAGCTAGGTTAAAAATGCATCCTATTTCAGATTCTGTTTTGATAATAACACTCCTCCTTAGATCCTCAATTTAATTGAATAAGTCCTTGATTAGGTGGAAAAACCATTTATGTTGAAACACTATATAGAGAGTTTTTGAGCATGTCAGAAATTCAGTCGCTTGCAGATTCTACTCCAATGTTGACACTCCTCCTTAGACTCTCAATTTAATTGAATATGTTCTTTAATAGGTTGAAAAAAAATTGTTTTGAAACAATTAATAGAGGGCTTTTGAGCTCTAATTTTGACAACCAATGAACTGCTTTTTCTAAGACCTTCTAGGTCCACATTATTTCCTTCTTCTGCTTCTAGTCCAGTTTTGACACTCCTACTTAGATCCTTCAAATTAATTGCATAAGTTCTTGACTAGTTTGCAAAAACAATTTATGTTGAAACACTATATAGAGAGTTTAAAGCGCTGTAACTTTGACAACGTATTGACTACATTTTGTGTAGACAAGCTAGGTCTGAAATTCATTCGCTTTCAGACTCTATTTCAATGTGGACACTCCTTTTGAGACCCTCAAGTTAATTGAATAAATGTTTGAATAGGTTGGAAAAACTATTTATGTTGAAATACTATATAGAGAGTTTTCAAGCACAAAATTTGACAGCGTATCGAATACTTTTTTCGTAGACCAGTAAGGTCAAAAAATCAATCACTTTCAGACCTTGATCTGATGTTGACAATTCTTCTTTGGACTTCAAATTAATTCAACAAATCATTGACTGGGTTGCAAACCAGTTTATATTCATACACTTTATAGATGGTTTTGGAGCTCGCAATTTGACGAAGAACTGACTAATTTTTTTTCTCGATCATCTACGTCATGAATTTTTTTGCTTTCAGACTCTCTTCCAATGTTGACACTCCTCTTTACACCTTCAAATTATTAGGATAAGTCCTTGACTAGATTGAAAAAAAATTATGTTAAAACACAATATAGAATGTTTGGGCTCGAAATTTGACAACGTATTAAATATTTTTCGTAGATCAGCTAGGTAAAAATTTTATCCTTTTTCAGACTCTCATGCGATGTTTACACTCCTCCTTAAATCCTCAAGTTATTTGAATCAGTTTGAGCTCGAAATATGACAACGAATACAATATTTTCCGTAGATCAGCTAGGTAAACAATTCATCCTTTTTCAGACTCTCTTCCGATGTTGACACTCCTCCATAAACCCTCTATTTACTTGAATCAATTTTTGAAAAAGATGAAAAAATATTTATAATGTACACTAAATAGAGTGTTTTTGAGCTCGAATTTCGACAACGTATTGACTAGTTTTTTCGTGGTCCAATTAAGCCAAAAATTCATTTGCTTTTAGACTTTGTTGCATTTTGACCTTCCTCCTTATACCCTCAATTTAATTGAATAAGTCCTTGATTAGGTTCGAAAACAAATTATTTTGAAACATTAAATAGAGAGTTTTTGAGCTCGAAATTTGACAACAAATTGACTGCTTTTTTCGTGGACCAATTAGTTCAAAAATTTATTCGCTTGAGACCTTAATGAACTTTTTACCCTCCTCCTTAGACCTTCGAATTATTTGGGAAAGTCTCTGTTAAGGGTTTTAAAAAAATTTATTTTGAAACACTATACAGTGAGCTTTTGAGCTCGAAATTTGACACCGTTTTGACCAGTAACGTCAAAAAATCATTCGCTTTCAGACTTTAATCTGATGTTGACACTACTCCCTAGACATTCAACTTAATGGAGTCAGTCATTGACTGGTTTGCAAAACATTTTATGTTGATACACTTTATAGATGGTTATTGGAGCTCGAAAATTGACAAATTAACTACTTTTTTTTGTGGACCAGCTCTGTCAAAAACTCATTCGCTTGCAGAATCTAATCCAAAATTGACACTCCTCCGTAGACTCTCAAGTTAATTGATTAAGTCCTTGAATAGGTTGAAAGAAAAATGTTTTGAAACAATTAA
Source organism: Convolutriloba macropyga (assembly GCF_964194025.1). Classification (NCBI taxonomy): domain Eukaryota; kingdom Metazoa; phylum Xenacoelomorpha; order Acoela; family Convolutidae; genus Convolutriloba; species Convolutriloba macropyga. Next base: position 15,669 of record NW_027452775.1, read on the forward strand.
TTGAGAGTTTTTGAGCTCGAATTTTGACAACCTATCAACTGCTTTTTTCTCAAAACCGCTAGGTCCACATTATTCCACTCCTAAGCGTCTAGTCCAATTTTGACACTCCTACTTAGACCTTTCGAAATAATTGCTTGAGTTCTTGACTAGTTTGCAAAACAATTTATGTTGAAACACTACATAGAGAGTTTAAAGCGCTTTAATTTTGACAACGTATCAATTACGTAGACAAGCTAGGTCTGATATTAATTCGCTTTCAGACACTATTTCAATATTGACACTCCTCTTTAGACCCTCAAGTTAATTGTATAAGTTCTTTAATAGGTTGAAAAAAAATTGTTTTGAAACAATTAATAGAGGGCTTTTGAGCTCTAATTTTGACAACCAATCAACTGCTTTTTTCTAAGACGTTCTAGGTCCACATTATTTCCTTCTTCAGCTTCTAGTCCAGTTTTGACACTCCTACTTAGACCCTTCAAATTAATTGCATAATTTTTTGACTAGTTTGCAAAACAATTTATGTTGAAACACTATATAGAGAGTTTAAAGCGCTGTAACTTTGACAACGTATTGACTACTTTTTTTGTAGACAAGCAAGGTCTGAAATTCATTCGCTTTCAGACTCTATTTCAATGTGGACACTCCTCTTGAGACCCTAAAGTTAATTGAATAAATGTTTGAATAGTTTGAAAAACTATTTATGTTGAAATACTATATAGAGAGTTTTTAAGCACAAATTTAGACAACGTATTGACTAGTTTTTTCGTGGTCCAATTAGGCCAAAAATTCATTTGCTTTTAGACTTTGTTGCATTTTGACCTTCCTCCTTATAGCCTCAATTTAATTGAATAAGTCCTTGATTAGGTTCAAAAACAACTTATTTTGAAAAATTAAATAGAGAGTTTTTGAGCTCGAAATTTGACAACGTTTTGACTGCTTTTTTCGTGGACCAATTAGTTCGAAAATTTATTCGCTTGAGACCTTAATGAACTTTTTACTCTCCTTAAACCTTCAAATTATTTAGGAAAGTCTTTGTTAAGGATTTTAAAAAAAATTATTTTGAAACATTGTATAGTGAGCTTTTGAGCTCGAAATTTGACTCCGTTTTGACCAGTAACGTCAAAAAATCATTCGCTTTTAGACTTTAATCTGATGTTGACACTACTCCTTAGACATTCAACTTAATTGAGTCAGTCATTGACTGGTTTGCAAAAAATTTTATGTTGATACACTTTATAGATGGTTATTGGAGCTCGAAATTTGACGAAATAACTACTTTTTTTTTGTGGACCAGCTATGTCAAAAACTCAATCGCTTGCAGAATCTAATCCAAAATTGACACTCCTCCGTAGACTCTCAAATTAGTTGAATAAGTCCTCGAATAGGTTGAAAAAAAATAGTTTTGAAACAATTAAAAAAGAACTTTTGAGCTCGAATTTTGAAAACCTATCAAATGCCTTTTTCTCAGACCTGCTAGGTCCAGATTTTTTTACTCTTCAGCTTCTAGTCCGATGTTGACATTCCTCCTTAGGATCTCAAGTTAATTGAATAAGTCCTTAAATAGGTTGAAAGAAAAATGTTTTGAAACAATTAATAGAGAGTTTTTGAGCTCGAATTTTGACAACCTATCAACTGCTTTTTTCTCAAAACTGCTAGGTCCACATTATTCCACTCCTAAGCGTCTAGTCCAATTTTGACACTCCTACTTAGACCTTTCAAAATAATTGCTTGAGTTCGTGACTAGTTTTCAAAACAATTTATGTTGAAACACTACATAGAGAGTTTAAAGCGCTTTAATTTTGACAACGTATCAATTACGTTATTCGTAGACAAGCTAGGTCTGATATTAATTCGCTTTAAGACACTATTTCAATAGTGACACTCCTCTTTAGACCCTCAAGTTAATTGTATAAGTTCTTTAATAGGTTGAAAAAAAATTGTTTTGAAACAATTAATAGAGGGCTTTTGAGCTCTAATTTTGACAACATATCAACTGCTTTTTCTAAGACCTTCTAGGTCCACATTATTTCCTTCTTCAGCTTCTAGTCCAGTTTTGACACTCCTATTTAGACCCTTCAAATTAATTGCATAAGTTCTTGACTAGTTTGCAAAACAATTTTTGTTGAAACACTATATAGAGAGTTTAAAGCGCTGTAACTTTGACAACGTATTGACTACATTTTTTGTGGACAAGCTAGGTCTGAAGTTCATTCGCTTTCAGACTCTATTTCAATGTGGACACTCCTCTTGAGACCCTAAAGTTAATTGAATAAATGTTTGAATCGGTTGAAAAACTATTTATGTTGAAATACTATATAGAGAGTTTTTAAGCACAAAATTTGACAGCGTATCGAATACTTTTTGCGCAGACCAGTAAGGTCAAAAAATCATTCACTTTCAGACCTTGATCTGATGTTGACACTTCTCCTTTGGACTTCAAATGAATTCAACAAATCATTGACTGGGTTGCAAACCAGTTTATATTCATACACTTTATAGATGGTTTTGGAGCTCGCAATTTGACCAAGTACTGACTATTTTTTTTCCTCGATCGTCTACGTCATGAATTTGTTTGCTTTCAGACTCTCTTCCAAGGTTGACACTCCTCCTTACACCTTCAAATTATTAGGATAAGTCCTTGATTAGATTGAAAAAAAAATTATGTTAAAACACAATATAGAGTGTTTGGGCTCGAAATTTGACAACGTGTTAAATATTTTTCGTAGATCAGCTAGGTAAACATTTCATCCTTTTTCAGACTCTTTTGCGATGTTTACACTCCTCCTTAAACCTCAAGTTATTTGAATCAGTTCTTGAATAGGTTGAAAAAATATTTATAATGTACACTAAATAGAGAGTTTTTGAGCTCGAATTTTGACAACGTATTGACTACTTTTTTCGTGGTCCAATTAGGCCAAAAGTTCATTTGCATTTAGACTTTGTTGCATTTTGACCTTCCTCCTTATACCATCAATTTAATTGAATTAGTCCTTGATTAGGTTCAAAAGCAAATTATTTTGAAACATTAAATAGAGAGTTTGTTGAGCTCGAAATTTGACAACGTATTGACTGCTTTTGTCGTGGACCAGCTAGTTCAAAAATTTATTCGCATGAGACCTTAATGAACTTCTTACCCTCCTCCTTAGACCTTCAAATTATTTGGGAAAGTCTTTGCTAAGGGAAAGTCTTTGTTAAGGGTCTATATAGTGAGCTTTTGAGCTCGAAATTTGACACCGTTTTGACCAGTAACGTCAAAAAATCATTCGCTTTCAGACTTTAATCTGATGTTGACACTGCTCCTTAGATATTCAATCTAATTGAGTCAGTCATTGACTGGTTTGCAAAACATTTTATGTTGATACACTTTATAGATGGTTATTGGAGCTCGAATTTGACGAATTAACTACTTCTTTTTTTGTGGACCAGCTATGTCAAAAACTCATTCGCTTGCAGAATCTAATCCAAAATTGACACTCTTCCGTAGACTCTCAAATTAGTTGAATAAGTCCTCGAATAGGTTGAAAAAAAATTGTTTTGAAACAATTAATAAAGAGCTTTGGAGCTCGAAATTTGACAACCTATCAACTGCCTTTTTCTCAGACCTGCTAGGTCCAGATTTTTTTATTCTTCAGCTTCTAGTCCGATGTTGACATTCCTCCTTAGGATCTCAAGTTAATTGAATAAGTCCTTGAATAGGGTGAAAGAAAAAAGTTTTGAAACAATTAATAGAGAGTTTTTGAGCTTGAATTTTGACAACCTATCAACTGCTTTTTGCTCAAAACTGCTAGGTCCACATTATTCGACTCCTAAGCGTCTAGTCCAATTTTGACACTCCTACTTAGACCTTTCGAAATAATTGCTTGAGTTTTTGACTAGTTTGCAAAACAAATTATGTTGAAACACTACATAGAGAGTTTAAAGCGCTTTAATTTTGACAACGTATCCATTACGTTTTTCGTAGACAAGCTAGGTCTGATATTAATTTGCTTTCAGACACTATTTCATTATTGACACTCCTCTTTAGGCCCTCAAGTTAATTGTATAAGTGTTTGAAAATATTGAAAAACTATTTATGTTGAAACACTATATAGAGAGTTTTTAAGCTCAAAATTTGACAGCTTATCGAATAAATTTTTCGTAGACCAGTAAGGTCAAAAAATCACTCATTTTCAGACATTGATCTGATGTTGAAACTTCTCCTTTGGACTTCAAATTATTTCAACAAATCATTGACTGGGTTGCAAACCAGTTTATATTCATACACTTTATTGATGGTTATTGGAGCTCGAAATTTGACGAAGTATCGTCTACCTTTTTCGTGGACCAGCTATGTCAAAAACTCTTTCGCTTGCAGAATCTACTCCAAATATGACACTCCTCCTTAGACTCTCAAATTAATTGAATAAGTTCTTGATTAGTTTGAAAAAAATTGTTTTGAAACAATTAATAGAGAGCTTTTGAGCTCGAATTTTGACAACATAAAAACTGCTTTTTCTCAGAGCTGCTAGGTCCACATTATTTCCCTCTTCAGCTTCTAGTCCAATTCTGACACTCCTACTTAGACACTTCAAAATAATTGCATAAGTTCTTGACTAGTTTGCAAAACAATTTATGTTGAAACACTACATGGAGAGATTAAAGCGCTTTAATTTTGACAACGTATCGACTACATTTTTTGTAGACAAGCTAGGTCTTAAATTCATTCGCTTTCAGATTCTATTCCAATATTGACACTCCTCTTTAGACCCTCAATTTAATTGAATAAGTGTTTGAATAGTTTGAAGAACTATTTTTGTTGAAACACTATATAGAGAGTTTTTAAGCTCAAAAATTGACACCGTATCGAGTACTTCTTTTGTAGACCAGTAAGGTCAAAAAATCTTTCACTTTCAGACATTGATCTGATGTTGACACTTCTCCTTTGGACTTCACATTATTTCAACAAATCATTGACTGGGTTGCAAACCAGTTTATATTCATACACTTTATAGATGGTTTTGGAGCTCAAAGTTGGACGAAGTACTGAGTATTTTTTGTCTCGATCATCTAGGACATGAATTTGTTTGCTTTCAGACTCCCTTCCAATGTTGACACTCCTCCTTACACCTTCAAATTATTAGAATAAATCCTTCACTAGATTTAAAAAAATTAATGTTAAAACACAATATAGAGTGTTTGAGCTCGAAATATGACAACGTATTATATATTTTTCGTAGATCAGCTAAGTAAACTTTTCATCTTTTTCAGACTCTGTTCCCATGTTGACACTCCTCCTTGAACCCTCAAATTATTTGAATCAGTTCTTGAATAGGTAGAAAAAATATTTATAATGTACACTAAATAGAGAGTTTTTGAGCTCGAAATTTGACAAGGTATTGACTACTTTTTTCGTGGTCCAAATAGGCCAATAATTCATTTGCTTTTAGACTTAGTTGCATTTTGACCTTCCTCCTTATACACTCAATTTAATTGAATAAGTCCTTGATTTTGTTCAAAAGCAAACTATTTTGAAACATTAAATAGAGAGTTTTTGAGCTCTACATTTGACAACGTATTGACTACTTTTTTCGTGGACAAATTAGTTCAAAAATTCATTCGCTTAAGACATTAATGAAGATTTTACCCTCCTCCTTAGACCTTCAAAGTATTTAGAAAAGTATTTGTTTAGGTTTAAAAAAATTTATTTTGAAACACTATATAGTGAGCTTTTGAGCTCGAAGTTTGACACCGTATCGACCAGTAGCGTCAAAAAATCATTCGCTTTCAGACTTTAATCTGATGTTGACACTACTCCTTAGACATTGAACTTAATTGAGTCAGTCCTTGACTGGTTTGCAAAACATTTTATGTTGATACACTTAATAGATGGTTATTGGAGCTCGAAAATTGACGAAGTATCTACTTCTTTTTTTGTGGACCAGTTATGTCAAAAACTCACTTGCTTGCAGGATCTAATCCAAAGTTGACACTCCTCCTTAGACTCTCAAATTAGTTGAATAAGTCTTCGAATAGGTTGAAAAAAATTGTTTTGAAACAATTAATAAAGAGCTTTGAGCTTGAATTTTGACAACCTATCAACTGCCTTTTTCTCAGACCTGCTAGGTCCACATTATTGCCCTCCTCAGCTTCTAGTCCAAGTTTGACACTCCTAATTAGACCCTTCAAAATTATTCCATAAGTTCTTGACTAATTTGCAAAACAATTTGTGTTGAAACACTACGTAGAGAGATTAAAGCGCTTTAATTTTGACAACGTATCGACTACATTTTTTGTAGACAAGCTACGTCTTAAATACATTCGCTTTCGGATTCTATTTCAATATTGACACTCCTCTTTAGACCCTCAATTTAATTGAATAAGTGTTTGAATAGTTTGAAGAACTATTTTCGTTGAAACACTATATAGAGAGTTTTTAAGCTCAAAAAATGACACCGTATCGAGTACTTCTTTTGTAGACCAGTCAGGTCAAAAAATCATTCACTTTCAGACATTGATCTGATGTTGACACTTCTCCTTTGGACTTCACATTAATTGAACAAATCATTGACTGGGTTGCAAACCAGTTTATATTCATTCACTTTATAGATGGTTTTGGAGCTCAAAGTTTGACGAAGTACTGAGTATTTTTTGTCTCGATCATCTAGGACATGAAATTGTTTGCTTTCAGACTCTCTTCCAATGTTGACACTCCTCCTTACACCTTCAATTTATTAGAATAATTCCTTCACTAGATTTAAAAAAATTAATGTTAAAACACAATATAGATTGTTTGAGCTCGAAATATGACAACGTATTAAATATTTTTCGTAGATCAGCTAAGTAAACTTTTCATTTTTTTCAGACTCTGTTCCGATGTTGACACTCCTCTTTAAACCCTCAAATTATTTGAATCAGTTCTCCAATAGGTAGAAAAAATATTTATAATGTACACTAAATAGAGAGTTTTCCAGCTTGAAATTTGACAACGTATTGACTATTTTTTTCAAGGTCCAATTAGGCCAATAATTCATTTGCTCTTAGACTTTGTTGCATTTTGACCTTCCTCCTTATACCCTCAATTTAATTGAATAAATCCTTGATTATGTTCAAAAGAAAACTATTTTGAAACATTAAATAGAGAGTTTTTGAGCTCTAAATTTGACAACGTATTGACTACTTTTTTCGTGGACCAATTAGTTCAAAAATTCATTCGCTTAAGACATTAATGAAGTTTTTACCCTCCTCCTTAGACCTTCAAATTATTTGGAAAAGTCTTTGTTTAGGTTCAAAAAAATTTTATTTTGAAACGCTATATAGAGAGTTTTTGAGCTCGAAGTTTGACACCGTATCGACCAGTAGCGTCAAAAAATCATTCGCTTTCAGACTTTATTCTGATGTTGACACTACTCCTTAGACATTGAACTTAATTGAGTCAGTCCCTGACTGGTCTGCAAAACGTTTTATGTTGATACACTTTATAGATGGTTATTGGAGCTCGAAAATTGACGAAGTATCTACTTTTTTTTTGTGGACCAGCTAAGTCAAAAACTCACTTGCTTGCAGAATGTAATCCAAAGTTGACACTCCTCCTTAGACTCTCAAATTAGTTGAATAAGTCCTCGAATAGGTTGAAGAAAAATTGTTTTGAAACAATTAATAAAGAGTTTTTGAGCCTGAATTTTGACAACCTATCAACTGCCTTTTGCTCAGACCTGCTAGGTCCAGATTGTTTTCTCTTCAGCTTCTATCCCGATGTTGACATTCCTCCTTAGACTCTCAAGTTAATTGAATATGTCTTTGAATAGTTTGAGAAAAATTGTTTTGAATAAATTAATAGAGAGCTTTTGAGCTCGAATTTTGACAACATATCAACTGCTTTTTCTCAGAGCTGCTAGGTCCACATTATTGCCCTCTTCAGCTTCTAGTCCAATTTTTACACTCCTAATTAGACCCTTCAAAATAATTCCATAAGTTCTTGACTAATTTGCAAAACAATTTGTGTTGAAACACTACGTAGAGAGATTAAAGCGCTTTAATTTTGACAACGTATCGACTACATTTTTTGTAGACAAACTAGGTCTTAAATTCATTCGCTTTCAGACTCTATTTCAATTTTGAAACTCCTTTTTAGATCCTCAATTTAATTGAATAAGTGTCTGAGTAGGTTGAAAAACTATTTATGTTGAAACACTATATAGAGAGTTTTTAAGCTCAAAATTTGACAGCGTATCGAGTACTTTTTTCGTAGACCAGTAAGGTCAAAAAATCATTCATTTTCAGACATTGATCTGATGTTGAAACTTCTCCTTTGGACTTCAAATTATTTCAACAAATCATTGACTGGGTCGCAAACCAGTTTATATTCATACACTTTAATGATAGTTTTGGAGCTCAAAGTTTGACGAAGTACTGAGTATTTTTTGTCTCGATCATCTAGGACATGAATTTGTTTGTTTTCAGACTCTCTTCCAATATTTAAACTCCTTCTTACACCTTCAAATTATTAGAATAAATTCTTGACTAGATTGAAAAAAAATTTGTGTTAAAACACAATATAGAGTGTTTGAGCTCGAAATTTGACAACGTATATAATATTTTCCGTAGATCAGCTAGGTAAATATTTCATCCTTTTTCAGACTCTCTTCCGATGTTGACACTCCTCCATAAACCATCAATTTACTTGAATCAGTTTTTGAATAGCTTGAAAAAATATTTATAATGTACACTGAATAGAGAGTTTTTGAGCTCAAATTTTGACAACGTATTGACTACTTTTTTCGTGGTCCAATTCGGCCAAAAATTCAATTGCTTTTAGTGTTTGTTGCATTTTGACCTTCCTCCTTATACCCTCAATTTAATTGAATAAATCCTTGATTAGGTTCAAAAGCAAATTATTTTGAAACATTAAATAGAGGGTTTTTGAGCTCGAAATTTGACAACGTATTGACTACTTTTTTCGTGGACCAATTAGTTCAAAAATTCATTCGCTTAAGACCTTAATGAAGATTTTACCCTCTTCCTTAGACCTTCAAATTATTTGGAAAAATTCTTTTGCTTACGGACTCTATTTCAATTGTGACATTCCTTCTCAGACCCTCAAGAGAATTGATTAAGTCCTTGAATAGGTTGAAAAACTGTTTATGCTGAAACACTAAATAGATAGTTTTTAAGCTCGAAATTTGACAGCGTAGCGACTACTTTGTTTGTAGACCAGTAAGGTCAAAAAGTCATTCGCTTTCAGACATTAATCTGATGTTGACATTTCTACTTTGAACATCAAATTAATTCAACAAATCATTGACTGGGTTGCAACCCATTTTATTTTGAAACGCTTTTTAAATTGTTTTTACAGCTCAAAATTTGACTAAGTATTGACTAATTCTTTTCTCGACCATCTTGGTTAACTACGTAACGTATAGACAACTTTTTTCGTGGTCCAATTAGGTCAAATATTCTTTCGTTTTTAGACTCTATTGCGTTTTGCCTCTCCTCCCTAGACTCTCAATTTAATGGAATATGTCCTTGAGTAGTTTCAAAACAAATTATTTTGAAACATTATATAGAGAGTTTTTGAGCTCGAAATTTAACAACGTATTGACTACTTTTTTGTGGACCAATTAGGTCAAAAATTCTTTCGCTTTTAGACTCTATTGCATTTTGCCTCTCCTCCTTAGACCCTCAATTTAATTGAATAAGTCCTTGCTTAGGTTCGAAAACAAATTATTTTGATACATTAAATAGAATGTTTTTGAGCTCAAAATTTGACAACGTATTGACTACTTTTTTTGTCGACCAATTTGGTTAACTACGTAACGTATAGACAACTTTTTTCGTGGTCCAATTAGGTAACAAATTCTTTCGTTTTTAGACTCTATTGCGTTTTGCCTCTCCTCCTTAGACCCTCAATTTAATTGAATAAGTCCTTGCTTAGGTTCGAAAACAAATAATTTTGATACATTAAATAGAATGTTTTTGAGCTCAAAATTTGACAACGTATTGACTACTTTTTTTGTCGACCAATTTGGTTAACTACGTAACGTATAGACAACTTTTTTCGTGGTCCAATTAAGTCAAAAATGCTTTCGCTTTTTAGACTCCGTTGCGTTTTGACACTCCTCCTTAGACCCTCAATGTAATTGAATAAGTCCTTGATTAGGTTCAAAAACAATTTATTTTGAAACATTAAACAGAGAGTTTTTGAGCTAGGTCGATATTTTTTTGTGGAGCAGCTAGGTCAAAAATTCACGTGATTTCAGGCTCCATACCAATGTTGACACTGCTCTTTATACCCTTAAATTAATTGAATAGTCCTTGAATACGTTGAAAAACAAATTATTTTGAAACATTAAACAGAGAGTTTTTGAGCTAGGTCAAAAATTTTTTTTGTGGAGCAGCTAGGTCAAAAATTCACGTGATTTCAGGCTCCATACCAATGTTGACACTCCTCCTTATACCCTTAAATTAATTGAATAGTCCTTGAATAGGTTGAAAAACAAATTATTTGAAACACTTAATGGATAGTTTTTGAGCTCGAAGTTTGACAACGTATCAGCTACTCTCTTCTTAGACCTAATAGTTCCAGAATACTTTCTTCGTCAGACTCGTTTCCTATATTGAAACTCCTTCTTAGACCATCAAATTTATCCAATAAATTCTTGACTAGTTTTTAAAACAATTTATGTTGAAACATTATATAGAGAGTTTTAAGAGCACGAAAATTGACAACGTATCGACTACATCTTTCGTAGACAGACTAGATCTAAAAATCATTTGCTTTCAGACTCTATCTGAATGTTGACACGCCTCCTTAGACAGCCAAATTATCTGAATAAGTCCTTGAATAGATTGAAAAACAACTTTTTCTGAAAGACTAAATAAAAGGTTTTTGAGCTCGAAATTTGACAACGCATTTCGTAGAGCAGTTAGATGAAAAATTCATTCATTACAGACTTTAATTTGTGGTTGCCACTCCTCCTTAGACCTTCAAGTTAAATGAATCAGCCCTTGACTGGGTCGCAAAACATTTTATGTTGAAACACTATATAGAGAGTTTTTGAGACCGAAATTTGACAACGTAACGACTACTTTTTCTTAGACAAGCTAGGTCAAAAATTCATTCGCTCTCGGAATCAGTTCCAATGTTGACATCCTTCTCTAGAACCTAACAATAATTGAATAAGCTCTTGGTCAGGCTGGAGAACACTTTATGTTGAAACACTATATTGAGTTTTGAAGCTCGAAACTTGACAACTTAAAGACTTTGTTTTTCGTAGAGCAACCACGTCGAAAGTTCATTCGTTTTTCGACTCTATTACAAATTTGACACTCCTCCTTTGAACCCCAAATTATTTGAATAAGTCCTTCAGTTGGTTAGAAAACTATTTATGTTAAAGCATTAAATAGAGAGTTTTTGTGCTCGAAGATTGAAAACGTATCCACTAATTTTTTGTGAACCAATTATGCCAAATTTTTTTTAATTTCAAACTCTATTTCAAGGATGACACTCCTCCTTAGACCCTCAAATTAATTGAATAATTCCTTGACTAGGAGTTATTTTTCGTTGAAACACTTTTTAGGGAATTTTTGAGATCGAAATTTGACAATATATCGACCACTTGCTTTCAGAGTCAATTTCTTTTTTGACATTCTTCCTTAGAACCTCAAATTAATTGAAGGAATCCTTGAATAGGCTTAAAAACACTTTATGAGTTTTGAAGCTCGAAACTTGACAACTTATAGACTTTGTTTTTCGTAGAGCAACCACGTCGAAAATTCATTCAATTTTCGACTCTATTACAATTTTGACACTCCTCCTTTGAACCCCAAATTAATTGAATAAGTCCTTGAGTTGGTTAGAAAACTATTTATGATAAAGCATTAAACAAAGAGTTTTTGTTCTCGAAGATTGAAAACGTATCCACTAATTTTTTTGTGAACCAATTATGCCAAAATTTTTTTAAATTTCAAACTCTATTTCAATGTTGACACTCCTCCTTAGACCCTCAAATTAATTGAAATATTCCTTGACTAGGAATTAATTTTCGCTGAAACACATTTTAGGGAATTTTTGAGATCGAAATTTGACAATATATTGACCACTTGCTTTCAGAGTCAATTTCTTTTTTGACATTCTTCCTTAGAACCTCAAATTAATTGAAGGAATCCTTGAATAGGCTGAAAAACAAACTATGTTCAAACACTAAAAAAATTTATGAAGCTGCTGACTAAGTTTTTTGTCAACAAGCCGAGTGAAAAATTCATTTGCTTTCAGACTCTATTCCAATGCTAAAACTCTTCCTTAGAACCTCAAATTAATTGGATAATTCCCTGGATACTTTGAAATCTATTCGTAATGAAACTTTGAAAAGAGTGTTTTTGAGATCGAAATTTGATAACGTATCGACTACGTTTTTTGTAGACCAGCCAATTGAAATATACATTTGCTTTCAGAATCTATTCCAATATTGACACTCCTCCCTAGACCCTCAATTTGATTGAATAAGTCCTTGAATAGTTTGAAACACTATAAAGAGAGTTTTTGAGCTCGAAATTTGACAGTCTTTCGACTACTTTTTCCGTAGACCAGTATGGTCAAAAGTTCATTCACTATCAGACATTAATCTGTTTTTGACACTCGTCCTTAGGACTTCAAATTAATTGAAAAAATTCTTGACTGGGTTGCAAAACAATTTATGTGGATACACTTCATAGATGGAGCTCGAAATTTGACGAAGTATTGACTGTTTATTTCCAGGAACATCAACGCCTAGGATTCATTTGCTTTCAGACTCTCTTCCAATGCTGAAACTAATCCTTAGACCCTCAAAATAATTGGATAATTCCTTGCCTAGGCAGAAAAATTATTTATGTTACAACACTAAATAGAATTTTTGAAGCTCGAAATTTGACCACGTATCGACTACTTTTTCGTAGACAGCTAGGTCAAAATTTTATTTGCTTTCGGACTCTATTTCAATTGTGACATTCCTTCTCAGACCCTCAAAATAATTGATTAAGTCCTTGAATAGATTGAAAAAATGTTCATGCTGAAACACTAAATAGAGAGTTTTTGAGCTCGAAATTTGACAACGCATCAACTGCTTTTTTCGTAGAACCGTAAGGTCATGAATGCATTCGCTTCCTGATTTTACTCTGATGTTGACACTCCTCCTTACACCTTCAAATTGAATAAATCCTTGACTGGGTGCAAAAAAATTTATGTTGATACACTTTATAGATGGTTTTTGAAGCTCCAAATTCGACGAAGTATCGATTACTTTTATGCTGGACCCGCTAGGTCAAAATTTCATTTGCTTTCAGACCCTTTTCAAAGCTGACACTCCTCCTTAGACCCTCAATCTCATTGAATAAGTCCTTGACTAGGTTGAAAAACAATTGATGTTGAAACATTATACAGAGAGTTTTGAGATCGAAATTTGACAACGTATCGCCTAGCTTTTTTCGAGTATCGATTACTTTTTTTCTGGACCAGCTAACTCAAAAATTCTTTTGCTTTCAGATTCTAATCCAATGTTGACACTCTTCCTTAGACCCTCAAATTCACTGAATGTTTTCTTGACTAGGTTGAAAATCAATTGATGTTGAAACACTATGAAGGTAGTTTTTGAGATCGAAATTTGATAACGTGTCGACTACTTTATTCATAGATCAGCTAGTTCCAAAACTCGATCGCTTTCCGAATCAATTCGATGTAGTATGGACGAAGTATGGACTACTTTTTCGTGGACCAGCTAGATGAAAAATTCATTTGCTTCCAGACTCTTTTCCAATGTTGACACTCCTCCTTACACCCACAAATTAATTAAACAAGTCCTTCAAAAGGTTGAACAATTAATTATGTTGGAACAAGAAGTTGAAAATTTTTGTGCTCAAAATTTGACATAGTTTCGACTAATTCTTTTCCCGGACCAGCTACGTTAAAATTTTATCTGAATGCAGACTCTATTCTAATGTGTTCGCTCCTCCTTAGACCCTCAAATTGATACGAAATTTGACAACGCAACGACTAATTTTTTCAAAGACCTCTTAGGTCTAGAACTCATTCGCTTTCAGGCTCAGTTCCGATGTTGACACTCCACAAATTGAGCCACCAATAAAATTGAACCTCATTTTAGATAAATCATCCATTGACTAGATTGAAAAGCAATTTATGTCGAAACACTATGAAGAGAGTTTTTGCATCCCGAAATTGGACAACATAACGACTACGTTTTTCGTAGGCCAGCAAGGTCAAAAATTCATTCGCTTTCAGGCTGTTCCGATATTGACACTCCCCCTTGAATGACTTTGAATAGGTTGAAAAATTTTTGAGATCGAAATTTTACAACGTATTGACTACTTTTTCCTGGACCAGCTGGGTCAAAATTTATTTGCTTTTAGACTCTATTCTAATGTTGACACTCCTCCTTAGAACCTCAAATTAACTGAATATCCTTGAATAAGCTGAAAAACAAATTATTTGAAAACACAAAATAGAGAGTTTTTGAGATCGAATTTGATGATGTACCGACAACACTTTTTGTAGACCAGTTAGGTCAAAATTCTTTCGCTTTCAGACTCTATTCCAATGTTGACACTCCTCCTCAGACCCCCAATTTAATTGAATTTCCTTGAATAGGTTGAAAAACAAACAACTTTTAAAAACTAAATGATGTTGTCAACCGCCTCTGGGGCTAAAGTTGAGGCCAATTTTACTGGCCCATTTTCCTAAAACGGCAGCAAAAATTCAGTAAAATGTCAAAACGACCGTATATGTCGACGCCAATTTCTCGAAAACAGCGGAACGAAAAAACTTCATACACGGGGATTAAAATACGGCTCAAGCAAAGCTCAAACCAACAACCGGATCCAGGATTGGTTGAAAATACGACGAGTTATTAGCAAACTAAGTACGGTACCAAAATCCAAAGTTGATCTACATCGACTGACATTTCGCTAAGTTATACACTAAATTCTCGACAATGCCTGAAGGAAACAACACGAAATTGAATGGGATCCAAGTACAACCCAAGGCAAATTCAAATTAAGATACGTATTCAAAATTGGTTTACTCTACGAAGAATTAATTTCAAACTGAGTTACCGCACCAATGATCAATATGGGACCTGCTCCGAGGTTTCGCTAAAAACGCAATCAGAATAATGAATAATAAAAATTTATTGACATACTTCCAGTAAACACAGGAAACTGATAAACTAAAAATCACAGTCGATTACCCTCAATTCAAAGCTTAATATTGTAATCCATGTAGTGTTCCTCTCCTAAGGAAGTCAAACTGGAGTCCACTTTCCCCACAAACGTATAAAAAACGGCTGAACAAAAAAAAATTTTAACACAGTTTTTTAGCAACATTTGAGCTAAGCCTCGTATCAAAAAATGAACCTCATCGGTGCACTCAACATGGAGTTTTGGCAAAAAAAGACCGTTTCATATGACCGTAGAAGAGAGATAGACCACCTTCAGAACTAAAATTCAACAATTCTATAAAATCGCTACATAAAGTATACATATTTCGAATCTACGCTAGACGGGCGTTTCAGAACACTAATTTTTGCACCCGAAGTAATAAAATTCAAAGCTTCAAGAAGTGATTGGATTGTGTCATCCGCTTCAGGGGCTGAAATCGAGGTCAAATTTATTGGCCAATTTCTCTAATATGGCAGAAAAAAGTCAATGAAAGTTTAAAACGACCGTATATGTCGACACCAATTTCGCGAGAATGGCTGAACAAAAAAAACTCCGTATACAGGGATTAAAATACGGCTCAAACAACCAGCAGATCCAAAATTGGTTAAATCTAAGACGAGTTTTTAGAAAAACTAAGTACGGTACAAACGCGCTGAGAACGGTTTGTAGCACTGCTTCAGATAAGAATCATATTAAAAATGAGCACAATTGGTGCACTCTAAAAGAAGTTATAGCAAAAAACAGGTAACTTTAGAAAAATAGCCCAAAAAGCGAGGTGACAGCTATTCAGAGCCAAGTTTCCATATCAAAACTACATAAAATAATATATAAAAAACATATTAGGGGATACTGCCCACTCTCTGACAATTCTAAAACACCAAACCTTAATTGGTAAAAACGGGTTGCTTTGAGGCATATAGAATTGGGTATCCCAGAGCAACCAAAAAATTCAAAATTTTTCAAGTTTGGACAAGGATAACCTTTGACCAGGCCGGTTTAAAGAAAAAATCCTAATATTCGGTGCCAGAAACGATTAGTGTCGAAACAATGGACTATGTCCGTTCAAAAATTTGATGTTTAATTTGGTACAGTAAATTAGGAGATTTTGTCAAAAACATAAAGGATAACCCAATTTTTGGGCTATTGGGGTTCCCAAACTTCTAGCAAAGTCACGCAAAACGCCTTAAAACCGAGCCACGTAGACAAATCTGACTTCAAGTCCACTCAGTAGTTATTGAACACCCAAAAATTCTACTGCTAAACGGGAAAAATTTCCGCACTTCGGCCCAAAGATCAAGGTGTTTCAAGTGTTTTGACAAAACAAACAAGAGTTTCATGATTTTGCAAAAAATGAAAATTTATTGAATATCCAAAAACTAAGAGTTCGAAAAGCGTCAAGAACCCAAATGAAGCCTAAATAATACAATTTGCAAGCATTCAAAAAAGTCTGAATCAAGAGGCGGGAATAATTTCCGACCTCTCAATAAAAGCATTAGTTTTCGTTCGTTTTCAGAAGTAACGCTCTGCTCCTAAAATTCTCTAAGATTGTCTGGAAGTGAGCTAAAACAAGCAAAAATATAATTCAACCAAAATACATTGTAATTTATCGTCCAACAAATGTCAGACAATTATTTCTTTTTGTCAAAAAGAATGGTCTCTGAGTAACATAAATTTATTATTAAGCTCTGCTTTCCGGATTCTGCACTCTAGTAATTGAAGAGCAATCACACTTGCTTGTGTATTTGTGCGTTACCAGAGATGCAAATAGTCGGTAACAAGCCATACAGTCGTAAATTTTGTGATTTTTCTGAACATTTTTGGTTCTGTAAAAATCTATAATGAAAGTTAATTCTGACTTTTCCAGAATGTCAGTGTGTTGGCATAAGTGCATGTCCATTCGCTTAGCGACGGCATGACAGACAAGGCAATCCAGATTGGGATCCGTTTTGTAGCTTCTTTGGCCGTTAGAGTTGAACCTTATCTCGACTAGAATCATCGCACCACACTTCTGAACAGGACTCCGCTACATATTCACTGGGCAGCACTTCGCCGACAACTGCTTGTTCACTGGCTAAAACCTCCTCGACTACCACATCTTCACTCGGTAACAAATCCTCGACGACTGCTTGTTCACTGGGTAATGCTTCCTCGACAACTGCTTGTTCACTGGCTAAAACCTCCTCGACTACCACATCTTCACTCGGTAACACTTCCTCGACGACTGCTTATTCACTGGCTAAAACCTCCTCGACTACCACATCTTCACACGGTAACACTTTCTCGACGACTGCTTGTTCACTGGGTAAGCCTTCCTCGACAGCTGCTTGTTCACTGGCTAAAACCTCCTCGACTACCACATCTTCACTCGGTAACAATTCCTCGACGACTGCTTGTTCACTGGGTAATGCTTCCTTGACTATTTCTTTTCTGCATTTAATGAACTCACAATTCCTATTGAATTCTCCAAAATAATCAAGGCTATAAAAAACTGAAATTTCTTTGTCAACTTCAATTGTTCGGATCGTCTGAACTGGTACTATCGTTTCTGCACCCGAAACAACATATCGGGCGTTTGGGTTACATTCGTGGTTGACGAAGGAAGCAGGTCCCAGCATAATCCGTGTGCTCTTAAAATTGGCCGTGGGAGCAAAAACAGAAAAAAACATATTCTCCGTGAGCTCATTTTCAGAGATAGTTTCGGTGAAACCTTGGAGACCTCAAATAACTATTTTGGGCCTGAACTTTTTCTTGGCAACAACGCGCATCTGGGTGAAGATATGTTGTGGTGCGTATTTCGCAGTCGTCAGGAAACTAACATATTCAAGGTAGTCTAGATATGAGATGAACATTTGCTTGTACAGAGCGTTTACTTTCGCATCTTTTAATAAAAGAGATTGACAGTCTGAATGTAAACAAAGCTTGTGTGTTTCCAACGTTTCGCCGTCAATTAATTTTTCAGTGAGCTCAGCATCTATAAAACCAAGAATTTGCCAGTTTGCGTGTTCAATATCCTCTGCAGCCATTGTTGTTACAGTTTCCTCTTGTTCCTCTTGAAGGTCATCATGTTGTCTATCGTCGGCTTGTCTATCATCAGGTTGTCTATCATCAGGTTGTCTATCGTCGGGTTGTCTATCGTCGGTTTGTCTATTGTCGGGTTGTCTATCGTCGGGTTGTCTATCGTCGGTTTGTCTATCGTCAGGTTGTCTATCGTCGGGTTGTCTATCGTCGGGTTGTCTATCGTCGGGTTGTCTATCGTCGGGTTGTCTATCGTCGGGTTGTCTATCGTCAGGTTGAAATCGTTTTCCAGCAGTTCTTTTGTCGGACTGCTGCTCGCGACTTCGTTTCCGGCTCAACTTAACCTTCTTATTATTATTATTATTGTTATTGTTATTTTCATCAGCAATAACTCTGTTCCTGAGGGTTTGCGTACGTGATGTCTGACTTCGCAATTTAAACATTTTTGGCTGACAAAGATCTGAATCTTATTGTTCTAAGAGCTTATTTTAAAATGGCATATTTTTGAAATAGTTCTAGTGGCCTGAAATTTGAGTCCAAAAAGCGACAATTTGTTTATCTACTTGTTTATTGTGTAAGTGCTAGTTATTAAATTTTAATCAATTAGCGTCCATAAAAATGTGAATAATTGGCGTTTATAATTACCTTTAGCTTTTACCATTAGAAATGACCATTAGAAATGTCTACTCAGGGGTTGCCTTTGAAGTTGTGTATCAATCTTTACACGATTGCAGGTCATATAAATATATAATACGACAATAGTTCTTGGGAAGCGGATTGTAAGAATCCCCCTTTCAAAAACTGTCAAGTCCAAGGGGCCCCTCGAACCGAACTTGAGATGATGATTTGAAGCCAGGTAGATTTTTAGTCAATGTATTAAATATTAAACTAATCTATTAGATGTTGAGTACAAACCCAAAAAAAAATTCATTTTGACGTGAAAGTGGCCAAACGGGGGTAAATCAATTTTCTTTTATCGATCAAGTACTGGGAATCGCCTACTGGCTATTATTACATAAATGATAAATTTCATTGATGATTGACCATTTCTTTGGTGATGATTGAATGTCACAGAATTGACCTTTGAAATGATTTAATTATATGTCAATAACAATCGTTCGACGATTGTAAAACAAAGGAAAACATTTTACAACAGAGGTCGCACGTTTGCATTTACAATAGAGTAATGCAGCAAAATTTTAAAATTAAAATATTCGTCGCACGTTTGCATTTACAATAAAGTAATGCAGCAAGATTTGAAATTAAAACATAGACGGTAATTAAAACTTGCTTCAAATGTAAGTCAAATGTAACAGTCATTCGTTCAACAACTGCAAAGTATTACATTGTAATATGATTTTAAACCGTTTAAAACTAGGAATTGATATATATATATATTATTAGCTGAGCTTTTCATGACTGAAGAGTGATGATAGGTATCCGACATTTTAGTGTGAAAACAATGAGCAAGAATACTTAATTTTTGTACCATGGAAACTAGGTGTTTGATATATACTAACAGCTAAGGTCACCCGTTCACTGCTGGAAACTAACGCGGCTGTCTCAAGTTGTTCACCGTTAACAATCTGTACTGGTACTTATACCGACCACCATGACAGCACGCCTCCATTGATTACGGCACTTTCCGTGCTGGGGCGGCTTCCTCGCTGCAGGCGATTGGGTGGTCTTAATGAATTTCTAATTCTGTTTTGCATTTGTGAATCACAAAGTAAAACACAACATTGAATCGCGATGCAGTTCAATTGTTCACATTTAGTATAATTTGGTATAGCTGATTTTCATAGTTAGTACACTTCCCAGTCAAGGTTGGCTTGCTGTTGGATGATATTGAATTTCTAAATTTGTTTTGCATTTGTTCAACCGTTCATATTTGGTATAATTGCTATGGCTAATTTTCATAGGTAATACACTTCCCAGTCAGGGGTAGCTTCAATCAAAGCACGTATTTGACAACGCGGACCATTTATTATAATTTGGTATAGCCAATTTTCATATCTAATACACTTCCCAGTCAGGGGTAGCATCAATCAAAGCACGTTTGCAACAACGCGAAACAATTTGAATCAAACGTCGAACATTTACAATACAAGTAAACAAACGCCGCACGTTCACAATGTTCAGAAATCACATGACTCAAACAACTATTACTTACGCAAACGTAGGACGACGGAATGCAAAGAATGCAAAGAATGTAATTACCAAAGCAAAGAAAGTGAATCACGCGCTAATAACTTGCTTTTTGCCAAATTCTCGATGTACAGATCAGTCGCACAATCTATTCAAGTCAAATTAATTCTAATTCTAATTCAAACTCGCCAAGTAAAGATCAGACGCTCACAAATTTTCTCTATTCAATCTACTCAGGTCAAATTAATTCTAATTCTAATTCATCAAATTCTTCTATTCCTCTTCGTCAAATTATTTCGTCTGCAAACCCCCCTTCTGTTTATACTAATATGTCAGATAATTTGTCCGAACCAAGTTACGCAAATGAAATCCCTATTGTAAATAATTTTAATCTTAGAAATTACTTTTCTCCATTAAAGTCTCCTACGTGTCTCCAAACGCAAGCCAGTACTCCTATCATGATGCCCACATTTACTGACCTAGACTCAAATGTACGACAATTGTTTAACTCAAAAATCTTAGCTGCCCTTACCAACAGAGATTCTATACTAAGAGAAATCAGAGATTGCATTATTTCAAACGACGAAGAAAGATGTCGCAAAGATCAATTAGCACAAGGAGCGGTTGCATACTTGTCGTCAATAGAATTGCAATCCCTAACAGCAGTAAAGAGGCAGTTACAAATGTATTCCATGCTACACATCCCGGAAGTTGGGGCATGACCGAACTGGCAAATCGAGTGTGGTAGCCATTTTGCAACAGAGATTTACTCAACAGGGTTAGACTGTGTAAAGCGTGCACAGAGTTTGGTAAGAACTTAAAGCCAATTGTACTAAGCTAATTGTACCAGTTGTACCAGACCTATTTACGATGGTCAGAACAAAGAATTATACATATTATAATGTTAAGACAGGGATAATGTTAAGACACAAACATGTCATTGGGTAATGTTACGAAATACTGTATAGATTATGACACATTCAGCTCGGAGGATCTAATAGATGATTCAAAATGGAAGGACGAACACTTACTAAGTGACGAAGAAAATGAACGATACAAAGACCGAATCAGACAGCCAACTAGTGCTCAGAACTTGTTCAAATTTCTTCCGTCATCGAGTTCATAACCAGTCAATCCTTCGATTACCCGAATCAAATTCGCACAGAAAAACTAAAATGTTAAGAGGGGGGTAAAAGTCTTGAAGGACTTTATGAGACAATACCAGAGGGAGCATCAATTATAAAGACTTCAGACTCAACCGTTACGATACGCGTACCGGGTAGACCCGAAGCTGATATACATAAAGCAGACTTAGCAAAATTCGGAACACCAGAAGAGAGGAATACTCCACTTGAGCAGTTCATCCAACCAGTGGACAGGAATGGGAAAGCATTAGTCACAATGGTCGAACGAATGCAGAAACACGTCTCAACTTCATTAAAGTAATTGTCGGGGGAAAGTTCAATTAGAAAACAATCAGAGACGGACACCAGCCGAGACCCATAGAAATCTAACACCAAAAAGGCGAGCAGAATTAAATTTCCAGAACGGAAAATATCAAGGACAAGTAAGAGACGAAGTTCGAAAAGAAAATCTTTGAAAGAAGTTCCGACCAAAAAACAAGTAAGAATTGAGAGCCCAGATAATTCAATTTGATCTCATTAATCAGCACCCCCGCTAAGGATCAGTCGAGAAGAAATTGGATTTCGTAGAAGCAAAAGTCTCCGCAAAACAACAAGCCACTTTGGGGAACTAGCATCAGAAACAGAGATAGACGATGAAACCCAGGTACAAGGACCGTCTTTCAGCGCATCATTCCACACCGCAAAACTACCCGACAATCGTCAAATGATTGAACGTTCAATTCAACTATGCCGTCCGGAGGATAGTGACTCGGACTCAAATTTTGATGAATACGACCTGCAGCAATCTGAGGTTGACATTTCGGGCCATGAATTGGGTCACAAGGATCTGTAATCCGGTTTGCCAGCAAATGTCAGAACATTGTCAAATCTATAAAACTCTCATTAGTGCAATTAGTAAGTGCTCAGAAGATTTAATTGACAGTACTGTTCCAAGGCCTCACTTGCTTACTGTGCCTCACTTTCTTACATCTTACTGTGCCAAAGCCTCAATTACTTACTCTGCTCACTTACTTACTGTGCAACTAATCAATGAAATCATAATTACTTTTCTTATGTACAACTTTACTTAGGTACATAGTATTTTGGTTGATAACTCCATAATTTTCATAATCATTTGTGATCCATGTTGATAACTTTGTGAGTATTTCAGTAGCCAAATGCAGTCTGCATTTGTTGTTCAATTTTCTTTTCTCGTTGTTCGATTTTCTTTTCTGCCAAATGCAGTACGTTTACATATTTGTTACAATTGTCCCTCACTTGGGGAACTATGTTACAATCGTCCTTCATTTGTGATCCATGTTGATAACTTTGTGATCAGCTACATTCCATTCACTATTTCAGTAGCCAAATGCAGTATGCATCTGTTGTTCAATTTTCTTTTCTCGTTGTTCGATTTTCTCTTCTGCCAAATGCAGTACGCTTACATATTTATGTTACAATTGTCCCTCATTTGGGGAACTATGTTACAATCGTTCCTCATTTGTGATCCATGTTGATAATTCATTCAGTATTTGATTTCATAATGTTGCTACATTCCATTTGGTATTTCATTTGATAATTTCATTCCTTTCATAATATCATAATGATATATAATACCATTGTAGCCTTGAAGTGTGACTGGCATCATGACAATGAGGCAGACAAAGAGAGCGCAAAAAGAGCTAACAATACAGTCCTATCTGTAATCGAGTTTTATCTGAAGCTTATAGTAGTTGAGGACCCATATAGTAACCATATCGCTTACAGTTTATAATTAACTGCTTAAGGTTAAGGCCGGTCACGATTGAGTGATCAACGATTGAGTGATCACCGATTGCAAATATTGTTTCTATTGTCCTACAATTCCAAGCCTTTTAAATAAATTGTTACACGATTGAAAAACAATAAATAATCAACAATTTATTAATTTGTGTATGCACAATTTTTGTCAACATTCCTATAATTAAAAGTTCAATGTTAAATTGATGGGTGACAAGTACAGAGAGATTAATAAATCAAGGGTGATACGTCCAGTGAGACTTCCTTCTGTCCACCTCATCTTCCTAAAACATATATTTATATATACAAAATTTGACTTTCATCATGATTTGTCAGTAATAGATGCATATGGTTTATATGCAAACGCTTGGTTTTTGCACTGATAGTTTAGACTGTATCAACTAACTCTTGGCTTTTGCACTGATTTTGTTTCAAGTCCAAGCAAACAAGTGCCCATGCAACTTTGTTGAGATATTCGTTCAGAGTGAGATGAGACAAGCTCGATTAGCCTGTAAAATTTAGTGGAAACTTAGTTTATTTTAAATTGTGAGCTATTGGTCGCAACAAATTTGACTTTTGTATGAGATTTTATGACGAGAAAAACTTGTTTCAGTTTTTCTTACTACCAAGATTTGGTGATGCCATAATGAAAATTTGATGCTTCATATTCGCAGTACGACAAAATTTTTGCTTCAAAATGGCATTTAACTCAGCTCTTACAACATCGAGAAAAAATTTTTGAAAGTGAAAATTAAAAAAATTTTTTGGGTTTAATGACCTTGATTTCTGCTTTTCTGG
Organism: Convolutriloba macropyga; assembly: GCF_964194025.1. Lineage (NCBI taxonomy): Eukaryota > Metazoa > Xenacoelomorpha > Acoela > Convolutidae > Convolutriloba > Convolutriloba macropyga. Next base: position 39,719 of record NW_027452775.1, read on the forward strand.
AAAAAAAAGTTGACAGTGGTCACCCAAGAAAATATAGGTAGTGCCAATTTAATTGCCGAAATGGATAATGGGAAATTTCAAATTGTCCAGATCAACTTTTCATACTACTTCAAATTGGCAGTCAGATCAATACAACAACAACAACAACAACAACAACTACTACTACTACTACTACTACTACTACTACTACTACTACTACTACTACTACTACTACTACTACTACTACTACTTCTACTACTACTATTACTACCACTACTACTACTACTACTACTACTACTACTACTACTACTACTACTACTACTACTACTACTACTACTACTACTACTACTACTACTACTACTACTACTACTACTACTACTACTACTACTACTACTACTACTTCTACTACCACTACTACTACTACTATTACTACTACTACTACTACTACTACTACTACTACTACTACTACTACTACTACTACTACTACTACTACTACTACTACTACTACTACTACTACTACTACTACTACTACTACTACTACTACTACTGTTTCAATACTTTAATTCCAAATATGAAATAAAGGCACGGTTGGCAACAAATACAAACAAAACAAGAAGAGTTATTTGTTTGGTTATTCTGTGAAGTGCTGTACGACGAAATTGTTGAAGGCATTCTTTGACCCGGTTGCTGCTTTCTCCTGCAATCTGGTGAACGATACTTTGTTTCGTACACAGTCTCCTTCGATTTGACTCATCCACGTTTTCCGTTGCCCCCCAGGAGCGCGTCTAGCATGGACGTATTGATCGGGCGGGTCCCAATCGAAGGCACTGCGGGCTAATCTTCCTGGTTCCATTCTCTGGATGTGTCCGTACCATTTTATCCGTTTGAGCATGATCATCGTGGATAGTTGGGGCATTCGTGATCTTGACATAATTTCTTCGTTCGTTGCTTTCTCCAGATATGACACACGTAGAATTCTCCGAAGACAACCACAGTGGAAACTCTCAAGTTTTCTCTCCATTAATTTCGAAAGAGTCCAAGTCTCTGAGCTGTACAGCACGGCTGATAAAACGAGTGCTTTGTACAAATTGCACTTGAGGTGCACGCTGAGCTGCTTGCTCTTCCAGAGATTTTGGAAGTTAGCAAACCGTTGTCTACCTTCTGCAAGTTTGCAATTGACTTCCTGCAGGTCTCCATGCATGAGGCTGACATATGATCCGAGATACTTGAACGCTTCTATGTTTTCAAACTCGTTTCCGAGAACATCTTGTACTTTGCAGGAAAACACGCGTGTGGCAACTGCTTTAGGTTTGCCACAGTATCTCGATTGGTGAACTTTTCGGCCATTGACTGTTTTGAACTTTCTTTCACACTTGTCACAGGTAAGGCTCGCCTCTAGTTGCTCGAACTTTGACTTGTCGACGACATTCTTTGACAAACCGGCTTTGCAGAATCTTGTTTGGTGCACTTTGCGTCCGGTAACTGTACTGAATTGCCGCTGACAATTCTGACATCTTAAAGACTCTTGGTCAGCCACCACTGACCGACTCTCATTTTCTAGCGACTCTGAATCTGCTACCGCAGATTGTTGTTGTGAAGCTACCAACGCTGGCTTAGCCACCGCTAAGCTTTTCAATCTTAGCTTCCGGCCATCTTGTGTTTCGAACCAGCCCGCTTTCTTTTTTCGTTCCCAGCAGCACCTCCGTGCTGATGGTTAGTCGTGACTGGCTAGATGTCTCTGCCAGGAGTCCTAGTTTGCCTTTATGTGTTCCAGTGAGTATCTCCACGTTCCGTTGGATACTAGGCACTGCAACAACATTTGGGCTGTCGCATTTTACGCGCATATTCTTTGTTTTGGCCACATTAATCTTCAGACCAGCGGCTTCTGCAAGGGCCTCGATTCGATGTAGATTTTCTTGCACCTCACTGTCTGAGACCCCCACGAGAGCAACATCATCAGCAAATTCTAAGTCAGCCACCAATCTCCCAATGTCTAATCCTCCATGCACCGAGTTAGCCAAAATGCAGTTGATGACAAGGCCGAATAGGATTGGGGACCACACATCACCCTGCCTAACGCCCGTTCTGACATCAAATAAGCGTCCTTTCTCACCTTCGGCTTTGACTCGGCATTTGAATCCATCATAGCTGTTTCTTATGATGTTTATCACTTTTTGCGGAAGACCATAGTGTTTCATTATCTGGTACATCTGCTCACGATCGACAGAATCGAATGCCGCTCGAAAGTCTATGAAACAAAAGCTAATATCCAATTGAAACGCCATTGATTTCTCTATTATTTGACGCAGGGCAAAGAGTTGATCGGCGCATCCTCTGCTTTTTCTGAAGCCGCACTGCTCTTCCCTTAAGACGCGATCCACTGAATCTTTGCATCGATTGAGAATAACGGAAGCGAACACTTTGCCTGGTACTGACAATAGAGAGATCCCTCGGTGGTTCGAACACTCTGACCTCTTTCCTTTACTCTTGTATAATGGGACAATTACTACTACTACTACTACTACTACTACTACTACTACTACTACTACTACTACTACTACTACTACTACTACTACTACTACTACTACTACTACTACTACTACTACTACTACTACTACTACTACTACTACTACTACTACTACTACTACTACTACTACTACTACTACTACTACTACTACTACTACTACTACTACTACTACTACTACTACTACTAATACTGCTACTACTACTACTACAACTACTACTACTACTACTACTACTACTACTACTACTACTACTACTACTACTACTACTACTTCTACTACTACTACTACTACTGTTTGGTTATTCTGTGAAGTGCTGCACGACGAAATTGTTGAAGGCATTCTTTGACCCGGTTGCTGCTTTCTCCTGCAATCTGGTGAACGATACTTTGTTTCGTACATAGTCTCCTTCAATTTGACTCATCCACGTTTTCCGTTGCCCCCCAGGAGCGCGTCTAGCATGGACGTATTGATCGGGTGGGTCCCAATCGAAGGCACTGCGGGCTAATCTTCCTGGTTCCCTTCTCTGGATGTGTCCGTACCATTTTATCCGTTTGAGCATGATCATCGTGGATAGTTGGGGCATTCGTGATCTTGACATAATTTCTTTGTTCGATGCTTTCTCCAGATATGACACACGTAGAATTCTCCGAAGACAACCACAGTGGAAACTCTCAAGTTTTCTCTCCATTAATTTCGAAAGAGTCCAAGTCTCTGAGCTGTACAGCACGGCTGATAAAACGAGTGCTTTGTACAAATTGCACTTGAGGTGCACGCTGAGCTGCTTGCTCTTCCAGAGATTTTGGAAGTTAGCAAACCGTTGTCTACCTTCTGCAAGTTTGCAATTGACTTCCTGCAGGTCTCCATGCTTGAGGCTGACATATGATCCGAGATACTTGAACGCTTCTATGTTTTCAAACTCGTTTCCGAGAACATCTTGTACTTTGCAGGAAAACACGCGTGTGGCAACTGCTTTAGGTTTGCCACAGTATCTCGATTGGTGAACTTTTCGGCCATTGACTGTTTTGAACTTTCTTTCACACTTGTCACAGGTAAGGCTCGCCTCTAGTTGCTCGAACTTTGACTTGTCGACGACATTCTTTGACAAACCGGCTTTGCAGAATCTTGTTTGGTGCACTTTGCGTCCGGTAACTGTACTGAATTGCCGCTGACAATTCTGACATCTTAAAGACTCTTGGTCAGCCACCACTGACCGACTCTCATTTTCTAGCGACTCTGAATCTGCTACCACAGATTGTTGTTGTGAAGCTACCAACGCTGGCTTAGCCACCGCTAAGCTTTTCAATCTTAGCTTCCGGCCATCTTGTGTTTCGAACCAGCCCGCTTTCTTTTTTCGTTCCCAGCAGCACCTCCGTGCTGATGGTTAGTCGTGACTGGCTAGATGTCTCTGCCAGGAGTCCTAGTTTGCCTTTATGTGTTCCAGTGAGTATCTCCACGTTCTGTTGGATACTAGGCACTGCAACAACATTTGGGCTGTCGCATTTTACGCCCATATTCTTTGTTTTGGCCACATTAATCTTCAGACCAGCGGCTTCTGCAAGGGCCTCGATTCGATGTAGATTTTCTTGCACCTCACTGTCTGAGACCCCCACGAGAGCAACATCATCAGCAAATTCTAAGTCAGCCACCAATCTCCCAATGTCTAATCCTCCATGCACCGAGTTAGCCAAAATGCAGTTGATGACAAGGCCGAATAGGATTGGGGACCACACATCACCCTGCCTAACGCCCGTTCTGACATCAAATAAGCGTCCTTTCTCACCGTCGGCTTTGACTCGACATTTGAATCCATCATAGCTGTTTCTTATGATGTTTATCACTTTTTGCGGAAGACCATAGTGTTTCATTATCTGGTACATCTGCTCACGATCGACAGAATCGAATGCCGCTCGAAAGTCTATGAAACAAAAGCTAATATCCAATTGAAACGCCATTGATTTCTCTATTATTTGACGCAGGGCAAAGAGTTGATCGGCGCATCCTCTGCTTTTTCTGAAGCCGCACTGCTCTTCCCTTAAGACGCGATCCACTGAATCTTTGCATCGATTGAGAATAACGGAAGCGAACACTTTGCCTGGTACTGACAATAGAGAGATCCCTCGGTGGTTCGAACACTCTGACCTCTTTCCTTTACTCTTGTATAATGGGACAATTTCTGCTACCTTCCAGTCATCGGGCAGAACTTCCGTCGACCAACACTCATCTATGATGTCCCAGAGCCACTCGACAATACCCTTGTGTGCTTTCAACATATCACAGGAAATGTTATCGGGTCCACTTGCCTTGCCATTCTTCAACCTGCGGACAGCTTCAAGCACTTCTTCAAATCGAATTGGGCTCAGGTCAATCGACAAGCTTTCAGCTGCTTCTTCGGGATCCAATCTCGTACTGCAACTGGATGTTGAGAGATTCAGGAGTTGACTAAAATGTTCCGTCCAGCGTTCAAGTCGTTCCTCTTTCGTCCGTAAGTTGACGCCAGTGCTTGAAACTAATTTGGTCAACTGGGGACTCCAGTTTCGGCAAATCTGCTGTGATGCCCCAAAAACCTCCTTCAAGTTGCCTCTGTCCGCAAAGCTCTGCACTTCTTGGCCTTTGCGTTCAAGCCATGCCCGTTTGTCTGCACGTAGAGCTTTTCTGACTTCCTTACAGCAGTTTGTGAACTCTAACAACGCCACCGCGCTGCTGTGTTTCTTCAACTGTAGATCAGCTCGTTTCCGGATAAGTTCCAGAGAATCTGGAGAAATCCAAGGTTTGTTCACTCGCTTGCCCGGAAGGAGGCATTTCACTGCTGCTTGGTTCAGGGCTTTTCGAAAATTGTCCCAAGACTGCTCTGTATTCTCGAAATCGCCGCTCTTATCAAGATGTAACTTGACCTCCTGCGTGAATAAGTCACGCGTTGTTTCATCTTGCAGCTTTGCAGAACTGATTCTGGGCGTGAAACATGGCTTTTTAGACAAAAGTTTCATAGATACTTCCGCAATGACCAGTTCATGATCGGTAATTGTGGTTTTCCCTCTTCTAGTCCTCACATTCGTCAGACATCCTCTGTATCTCTCTGCAAACAGAATGTGATCCAGCATCTTTTTTCGACAACTCGGATCGGGAGGGTTGTAGGTGTACCGATGCACTTGTCGATGCTGGAACCATGTACCACCTACGAGCAATTTGTGTGAAGTGCAAAATGATAACAACTTTTCCGAGTTTTCATTTTCTTCACCCATTCCAAACGGGCCTCTGCAGCTCATGGTGTTATTCAACTGGTGTCCAGGCCCTGCATTGAGGTCACCGATGACACAAATACGCTCCCTATGTTTGAAGCTGGAAACTAGGTCTGAAAGTTGACTCCAAAACAAATCCTTCTCTTGGAGACTAGCTTCATTCGTAGGTGCGTAGCAGACAACAACAGCTAGATTGGCTCTCCTCCGAGCCGCGAACTTGACGTAGCAAATACGTTCACTTAGAGCCGCTTGTTCTACGATGCTGTTTATCAATGACTTCTTTACAGCAACGCCCACTCCTCCTTGTCTCGACTTTACACCAGACAACCACGAGTCAGACAGGTAGAGCTTGTGGTCTCCGAGATCAATTTCTTGCTCCTGCAATCTCGTCTCCTGCACTCCCAGAATATCCAACTTGTATTGCGCCAGATCCATTTTCAAAGCCTCTAAAGATCCGGCTTGGGTCAGTGTTCTGACGTTTAAAGTTGCAATTCTGAGTTGGTTCCTCGGGAGATTCTTAGCACCCCTTACCCGGGATTCGGGGCCATGGTTGAATGTACTCATTGCTTTGGTGTTTGAAGGCTGAGATACGACTAGTTGCGCCACAAACTAGAAGACCAGTGCCTCGTTAGCTCGACCATGTGAGCGGAGAGCCGCAGCACAAGACCTACCCCCAGGGGACACCACGTGGAGGTGAGGTTGGATTTTGTCCCCCTACTTTGACTACTACTACTACTAGAGATTTTGGAAGTAACTCTGATTTTTGGGCCATTGAAACGGGCCATTCAATTCCAGAGAATTTGGAAGTTAGCAAACCGTTGTCTACCTTCTGCAAGTTTGCAATTGACTTCCTGCAGGTCTCCATGCTTGAGGCTGACATATGATCCGAGATACTTGAACGCTTCTATGTTTTCAAACTCGTTTCGGAGAACATCTTGTACTTTGCAGGAAAACACGCGTGTGGCAACTGCTTTAGGTTTGCCACAGTATCTCGATTGGTGAACTTTTCGGCCATTGACTGTTTTGAACTTTCTTTCACACTTGTCATAGGTAAGGCTCGCCTCTAGTTGCTCGAACTTTGACTTGTCGACGACATTCTTTGACAAACCGGCTTTGCAGAATCTTGTTTGGCGCACTTTGCGTCCGGTAACTGTTCTGAATTGCATTGCCGCTGACAATTCTGACATCTTAAAGACTCTTGGTCAGCCACCACTGACCGACTCTCATTTTCTAGCGACTCTGAATCTGCTACCGCAGATTGTTGTTGTGAAGCTACCAACGCTGGCTTAGCCACCGCTAAGCTTTTCAATCTTAGCTTCCGGCCATCTTGTGTTTCGAACCAGCCCGCTTTCTTTTTCGTTCCCAGCAGCACCTCCGTGCTGATGGTTAGTCGTGACTGCCTAGATGTCTCTGCCAGGAGTCCTAGTTTGCCTTTATGTGTTCCAGTGAGTATCTCCACGTTCTGTTGGATACTAGGCACTGCAACAACATTTGGGCTATCGCATTTTACGCCCATATTCTTTGTTTTGGCCACATTAATACTACTACTACTACTACTACTACTACTACTACTACTACTACTACTACTACTCCTACTACTACTACTACTACTACTACTACTACTACTACTACTACTACTACTACTACTACTACTAATACTGCTACTACTACTACTACAACTACTACTACTACTACTACTACTACTACTACTACTACTACTACTACTACTACTACTACTACTGCTACTACTACTGTTTGGTTATTCTGTGAAGTGCTGCACGACGAAATTGTTGAAGGCATTCTTTGACCCGGTTGCTGCTTTCTCCTGCAATCTGGTGAACGATACTTTGCTTCGTACATAGTCTCCTTCAATTTGACTCTTCCACGTTTTCCGTTGCCCCCCAGGAGCGCGTCTAGCATGGACGTATTGATCGGGTGGGTCCCAATCGAAGGCACTGCGGGCTAATCTTCCTGGTTCCCTTCTCTGGATGTGTCCGTACCATTTTATCCGTTTGAGCATGATCATCGTGGATAGTTGGGGCATTCGTGATCTTGACATAATTTCTTCGTTCGTTGCTTTCTCCAGATATGACACACGTAGAATTCTCCGAAGACAACCACAGTGGAAACTCTCAAGTTTTCTCTCCATTAATTTCGAAAGAGTCCAAGTGTCTGAGCTGTACAGCACGGCTGATAAAACGAGTGCTTTGTACAAATTGCACTTGAGGTGCACGCTGAGCTGCTTGCTCTTCCAGAGATTTTGGAAGTTAGCAAACCGTTGTCTACCTTCTGCAAGTTTGCAATTGACTTCCTGCAGGTCTCCATGCTTGAGGCTGACATATGATCCGAAATACTTGAACGCTTCTATGTTTTCAAACTCGTTTCCGAGAACATCTTGTACTTTGCAGGAAAACACGCGTGTGGCAACTGCTTTAGGTTTGCCACAGTATCTCGATTGGTGAACTTTTCGGCCATTGACTGTTTTGAACTTTCTTTCACACTTGTCACAGGTAAGGCTCGCCTCTAGTTGCTCGAACTTTGACTTGTCGACGACATTCTTTGACAAACCGGCTTTGCAGAATCTTGTTTGGTGCACTTTGCGTCCGGTAACTGTACTGAATTGCCGCTGACAATTCTGACATCTTAAAGACTCTTGGTCAGCCACCACTGACCGACTCTCATTTTCTAGCGACTCTGAATCTGCTACCGCAGATTGTTGTTGTGAAGCTACCAACGCTGGCTTAGCCACCGCTAAGCTTTTCAATCTTAGCTTCCGGCCATCTTGTGTTTCGAACCAGCCCGCTTTCTTTTTCGTTCCCAGCAGCACCTCGGTGCTGATGGTTAGTCGTGACTGGCTAGATGTCTCTGCCAGGAGTCCTAGTTTGCCTTTATGTGTTCCAGTGAGTATCTCCACGTTCTGTTGGATACTAGGCACTGCAACAACATTTGGGCTGTCGCATTTTACGCCCATATTCTTTGTTTTGGCCACATTAATACTACTACTACTACTACTACTACTACTACTACTACTACTACTACTACTACTACTACTACTACTACTACTACTACTACTACTACTACTACTACTAATACTGCTACTACTACTACTACAACTACTACTACTACTACTACTACTACTACTACTACTACTACTACTGTTTCAACACTTTAATTCCAAATATGAAATAAAGGCACGGTTGGCAACAAATACAAATACAAATACAAATACAAACAAAACAAGAAGAGTTATTTGTTTGGTTATTCTGTGAAGTGCTGTACGACGAAATTGTTGAAGGCATTCTTTGACCCGGTTGCTGCTTTCTCCTGCAATCTGGTGAACGATACTTTGTTTCGTACACAGTCTCCTTCGATTTGACTCATCCACGTTTTCCGTTGCCCCCCAGGAGCGCGTCTGGCATGGGCGTATTGATCGGGCGGGTCCCAATCGAAGGCACTGCGGGCTAATCTTCCTGGTTCCATTCTCTGGATGTGACCGTACCATTTTATCCGTTTGAGCATGATCATCGTGGATAGTTGGGGCATTCGCGATCTTGACATAATTTCATCGTTCGTTGCTTTCTCCAGATATGACACACGTAGAATTCTCCGAAGACAACCACAGTGGAAGCTCTCAAGTTTTCTCTCCATTAATTTCGAAAGAGTCCAAGTCTCTGAGCTGTACAGCACGGCTGATAAAACGAGTGCTTTGTACAAATTGCACTTGAGGTGCAAGCTGAGCTGCTTGCTCTTCCAGAGATTTTGGAAGTTAGCAAACCGTTGTCTACCTTCTGCAAGTTTGCAATTGACTTCCTGGAGGTCTCCATGCTTGAGGCTGACATATGATCCGAGATACTTGAACGCTTCTATGTTTTCAAACTCGTTTCCGATAACATCTTGTACTTTGCAGGAAAACACGCGTGTGGCAGCTGCTTTAGGTTTGCCACAGTATCTCGATTGGTGAACTTTTCGGCCATTGACTGTTTTGAACTTCCTTTCACACTTGTCACAGGTGAGGCTCGCCTCTAGTTGCTCGAACTTTGACTTGTCGACGACATTCTTTGACAAACCGGCTTTGCAGAATCTTGTTTGGTGCACTTTGCGTCCGGTAACTGTACTGAATTGCCGCTGACAGTTCTGACATCTTAAAGACTCTTGATCAGCCACCGCTGACCCACCGCTGACTGCAGATTGTTGTTGTGAAGCTACCAACGCTGGCTTAGCCTCCGCTAAGCTTTTCAATCTGAGCTTCCGGCCATCTTGTGTTTCGAACCAGCCCGCTTTCTTTTTCGTTCCCAGCAGCACCTCCGTGCCGATGGTTAGTCGTGACTGGCTAGATGTCTCTGCCAGGAGTCCTAGTTTGCCTTTATGTGTTCCAGTGAGTATCTCCACGTTCTGTTGGATACTAGGCACTGCAACAACATTTGGGCTGTCGCATTTTACGCCCATATTCTTTGTTTTGGCCACATTGATCTTCAGACCAGCGGCTTCCGCTAGGGCCTCGATTCGATGTAGGTTTTCTTGCACCTCACTGTCTGAGACCCCCACGAGAGCAACATCATCAGCAAAATCTAAGTCAGCCACCAATCTCCCAATGTCTAATCCTCCATGCACCGAGTTAGCTAAAATGTAGTTGATGACAAGGCCGAATAGGATTGGGGACCACACATCACCCTGCCTAACGCCTGTTCTGACATCAAATAAGTGTCCCTTCTCACCTTCGGCTTACTACTACTACTACTACTACTACTACTACTACTACTACTACTACTACTACTACTACTACTACTACTAATACTAATACTATTACTACTACTGCTGCTGCTGCTGCTGCTGCTTCTGCTACTACTACTACTACTACTACTACTACTACTACTACTACTACTACTACTACTACTACTACTACTACTACTAATACTATTACTACTACTGCTGCTGCTGCTGCTGCTGCTGCTTCTGCTACTACTACTACTACTACTACTACTACTACTACTACTACTACTACTACTACTACTACTACTACTACTACTACTACTACTACTACTACTACTACTACTACTACTACTACTACTACTACTACTACTACTACTACTAATAATGCTAGGAATAATGCTAGGTGAAAAAATAATGACAATTGAATCAAATTGCATTCGTTGAAACCGAATATCATAAACGCTGAACTTTATTGACAAATTTTGATTTTTTCCCCGCAAGCATAAGAATCTTCAAACACGAATAGTTTTTTAAGATTTTGAATCATTTTTGCTGGCTTTCACTTATCTACAATCCTATGTACTTATAATACATATTTTGAGGGCATACATTTTGTAACTATCATGCGTAACTAACCTGCCTTGTGTATTAGCTAAAAATGTGTGATTTAATAAGTGATGTGAATAAAATCTATATAAACACGTCAAAAAATTGCTAAGATATTTGTTGACTTTTCGTGAAACAACTTGTCAATATCTACTCTTTTTTATTCCAGCAATTACAACTAAATGAATATAGATATAGAGTTTAAATATATGTGAGTTTTTGGCAAAAAATATTTATTTTTTGAACTTTCTCCGTATTTTTGGAGAAAATGAAGAGCAGTTGAGATTGATAATAGCGATTTTTTTGTAAAAAAATGTTACAATATGGGGATTTGCCCTCCCTCCTAGCCGTCTCTTTTGACATTTTGACTTGAATTAAAACCCCGTAAATAAAAAATTATTGAAGCAGTGATAATTTAAAAACTGCGATTATACAAAAAAATTATTCAAGTTAATATTGTATGCCTTCTCCCTTTTTCCTACTTAACCGATAGACAAGCCATTTACTCAGTGGATAAAACAGAGACGAAGTCCGAATTGCCTAATTTTGTAGTATTGATCACATTTTGGAATTTGAATTTGTTCCGTCGCCCTTGACCTTGACTTTGCCGCCCTTGACATTGTCATTGTCTGTTACAAATGATTGAACTCGAATCCTTTTTGAAACGGTTCCACCAAAATCACCGTCGGCATTCCGCTCCACTAAATTCTCCATTTGTTCATCTCTGGTCTCGGTATCCACGCTTCCGCATATCAACGAGTTGATCAAAATCAGCGCTATCAATACGCTAAAACAGACTGAGTTTTAGAGCCGTCCGTAACATTTAAAAAAGAAGAAAGCAAAATCACACGGCGGAGTCCGGATTTTCTTAGAACAGAAATTTAACCGGCAATAAATATTAACTCGACGACTTGCTGCCGCTTAAACAAATTGAATAAAATAAATTTATTGCTTTAAATTCTGATAATATCTTGACAAGCTTTAATTGGAAGCCAATTTAGATCTATTTAAAATCTTCAACCCCGAAAAAAAACTATTCGTGGTCGAAGATTCTTGTGCTTGCGGGGCAAAAAGCACAAAGGTTTGTGCATCTGGGCGTGTTTCTAACTCATTTGAGCATCTGGGCGTGTTTCTAACTCATCAAGAGAATGATTCAGCTCAACTCAAGCGTCTATAATTAGTTAATGGCTTGTCTATTTGTTAGGGAAGAAAAAGGGAGAAGGCATTAAATAATAATGCCGCTTTTAAATCCTTCTCCCTTTTCTTTGTAACAAATAGACAAGCCATTAACTATTTCTAGACGCTGGTCTTGAGCTGAATCAATCTCTTGATGAGTTAGAAACACGCCCAGATGCTAAAACGAGTTAGAAACACAAATCATTATTGAACTCAGCCAATGAGAGGGGAGCCTTTTCTTGAGCAATGTCATCCAACAGGGGAGACTTGTTCTTATTTCAAGTTCAGTAACGCGAGGGAATTGAAATGCGAGAGTTAAAAGGCTGAGGGAGAGAAGAAGAAACATCTGAGATCGGAGAAAACATTAAGATTGGCAATAAGAAATAATCAGCAAACATTTGAATTTTAAATCACGATAAACCAAGATTTTTTAATTATGAAGACCACGCAGATTTAATAATATAATTAAGAAATAATCAGCAATTTTGAATCAATTTGTGTTAACAAACTTCCCTAACCAGATCTGAAAATTTAGGAGCTAACCAGTTCTGAAAATTTAAGATAGTTGGTGCATAAATCAAACCTTTGTCCAAAATAAAGGAACTATTACGCAATATTTTTCCTGTGGAATTAAGTTAAAGATCAGACTGGTTGATAAACAAGATTGTTCTACGACGAGGAAAATACGAAAACCCACCCTTAAGTCAGGTTTAGTTATAATTTGAAATTGCAGCTGTACAACTTTGTATGGAATTAAAATCATTCCATCTGTGTCGGCCAAACAAATTCAACATTTTGGCCGGACTTTGGTCTCAGTACGTTTCCACGCTGTACCATTGATTTTCAATAGTAACCATTACTGTACCAGACAAATAGAAGTATAGGACTGCTCATTAAGTAGAAAAATTCAGACTGTAAATTTTAAAGTGGGACCTGATCAGAATAATGGAGAGAGTAAAAACATTCTGCAATTTTTATTGGTTCAGGGCTGATATTCAATGCGAACTAGGTCCGGGTGGCACTTGGACTTCTTCAGAAAGAAGAATTTTTCGGGGGGGGGGGGCTGAACCTCGTGGTACCGGGCACAACACATAGCATGAAGTGAGACAGATTAGACCCTTGTAGTGGAGTTGGGAATTTGATCATCGCTCAATATAATTACGTCATCACTTTGAAACCGTATTTAAACACACGAGACAAAAATAGTGGCGGGAAGTCACACTCGATGTTTGGTTCAAATTTGTGAAATTGGCTATCATTGATTTCGAAATGTATTTTGTACATTTCAAAAAAACTCGCGTTTCTCAGAAAATAACATCAGAAATAGAGAACACGCAAAGCTCTAGATAGAGAAAAGGAAAACACACACTCTTTAAACATAGAATCATAGAGTCTGGCAGTTTTTGATGTTTGTTTGGGTCTTTCCTATTATACCCCCCAATAAATTAAAGCCCCCCATTATGGTATAATTACCATGTTTGGGGGGCTATAGGTTATCTGACTACTAAGCTGGGGGGGGGGGCTATAATGGGAAAGACCCGTTTGTTTTTAACCCTTTGTAGAATGCAAGTTTGAAACCAAAATCTAATGTTATTTTACCTCAAGTTGTAGAATTAGATTAAATCATTTCTAAGAAAGTGGAAAAGCCTTGCTTGTCATTTTATTCGACTATACATCATTTTCACTTTGATCTGACAATAAAAGACTCATCTAAATCTTTCATTCTGACAATCAATTTAGATAATAGTTGGTCCGAATAAACTTCATAAACGTGAGGATAGTTATGGCGAAAAAGTTTGAATAGAGTTTTAGTTGACTTCTATCTGTAGGCAAATTTTCAACACTCATTGTATCTTTGGTTGCAACAAAGATTTTGCATAAAAATGTGAAGCAAACAAAGATGGTTATAGATAAAAAGTAGCTGTTTCTCTTAGTAACTGCGACCTTAGTTACTCCACTAACAAAAATAAAAATCAACTAAAAAAATCCACTAAAATAAATAATAATTTCCTCTTCAAATGCTCTCGATATTTAAATAAAAAAGGAGTGGTTGTCTGAAAAAGGTTAAACACTTGATTTAATTTAATTGGGGAATTTTGAACACTTATTTATCGCAAAGCAGTTCAGACGTCTCGCTCTATCTATTTCCGACTTTCTCTTACTCCATAAAACTGAACTGCGAACGATATGACCCTTCCTTTATCCCCGTAATCCACCATTCCTTAACTCCCCTTCCTTCCCCCCCCCCTCCGATCAAAGTTTCAATGGTACGTGGAAAAAAATTTTTGTGAAGAAACTATTGAGTTAATACTCAATACGTTAAAAACAAATGAAAAACACAAAAGGAACAAAAACTTACATGAGCAGTTTCCCATTTTCTCTCCACAGAAATGTTATTTGACACAAACTGAATTTCGCATCTGGGTATTGTTCAAATAAATACTGCAACAGATTTTTGGCCTTTATATAACTAACATCTTGTTCCCAATTTGCAACCCTTACGACTTCTTTTCGATCGTTCTGTATCTACAAACTTCTCTACATTTACCCTAATTCTTATCATCATTTGTTCTCTGCAGTGGATGTTTTACGATTCCATAACGGAAAAATAACTCAATAAATTGTTACCTTATATGGTCCGTTTTATCCGTGCTATGTTTGGTAAGTTACCATAGATGGTTCATTCTATTGTATTGAAATCTACATAAGTAAAAATAGTCAGATGATAGAATAACCGTGTTAAAGCTTGCAATGTCTGCCATAAATTGATCCAAATGCTAAAACTGGTCACTAGCAATGGTATCAGTGAAAAATAATGGTATTAATTTATTCATTAGAATTAAGTAGAAAACCGTTAGCCCAGCACACAACTTTTTCAACTTCCCGGACCTCACGCCAAGTCAATTTCAGTACTGGGCAAGTCTAACTATCATGTCATCAATATTGATGCCCCATTGATTATTTGCCATATGTGCACTATTGTATAGCTCTGCGCTATGCTGATTCGACATGGTTAACAAAAGATCAAGCGAGTATGCAACACAAAACCATCAGAAATCATGAAGAACGAAAACTGAAAACTCAAAAACTGATTAATTTATTATAAAGAATGGTACTCCCTTATTAATTCAATCAAATCTATTTCCCAAAGTTTCCTAAGGCGGCCAAAGTAACAAATTACAAGTCTAATTTCATTACTGATTCAAAACCATGATCATGTCACATTTTACACTTGACAGTCTAAATCCAAGTCTGGGCTGAGACTTGGCAAGTCTAATCCAGGTGTGATTTAAGACTTGGTAAGTCTAAATCCAAGTCTGATTTAAGACTTGGCAAGTCTAATTTCAAGTCTTCGGAGGTAGAAAATGGGTGAAAACGTCAAAAATTGGCAAAAAACTGGGTAAAAGTTCAAAAAAGCCGGAAAGTCGTTCAAAAATAGTCGGAACATGGTCAAAAAAGCCGGGAAATCGTCCAAAAATAGTAAGAAAATTGTTCAAAAATGCCCATTATACTCGTCACAGATAATTGAAACTCACAGTGTAGTATTGGCTCTGGCGCCAATCGGTACACCGGCACCGTCATAGCCGATTCAAGCCGGAAAAACTTGGACTCCTTGACACCATTGGAATTCTCACAGTTTTCTTCACTTCACAACTTTTCCTTGGTTGAAGTATCCTGATATTATTTCAAGATCTGAAATATAAATCAAGTTCAGTCAATTTTTGTCAAAATTGCGCTGAACCGGCTAAAAACGGCTGAAAATGGCCCGAAATACCTTCAAATTCGCCCAATTTAGGTCATATAGACCTCTTCCGGGACCCACAGACTCTCCAGGGGTGCTAATTGACAGTTTGATATGCCCCCGTTATCATTTTGTAGCAACCAAAAATTAACCTCAAAATCGTTAAACGTTACTATTTTTTTTGGAAAGTTGGTTTTGACTTTGGAATCAACTTCCAATTATTATTGAAGTCTTGGCCAGGAGTTTTCAGACTTGTAAGACTTGTATTACGACTTGCCCAGTACTGGGAAACAAATACGACTCGGATTTAGACTTAAACATTACTGATAAAGACTTGGAGTTCGGTCCGGGTTAATAGTTTAATCATTCAAGTTTCAGTTGGCACGCAGTGAATTTAACATCAGTTTTGCGGGCTGATGGGTAACGCTCTCTGGCCGAGGTGTTATCGCTGAAAACGTTAAAACAAATTGTAAGGTTGGCGTTGAATGCGTTGAATTTATGTAAGATATACGCTTGAGACGTCGAAAAAAATATTGTCGTTTGTAACCGTAAGTTTTGCACAACTCTTGGTTTCTAAGCGTTGATCCAACATAATTCTGACTTTATAAGCGTTGATCTTACTTAATTTTGCATTGGAATTAGCGTTGATCTTACATTGTCTTAGGTTTTCTAGCCATAATCTTACATAACTTTGCGCTGGCGTTGAATTTAACGTTGATCATACATAATTTAGCGTTCAATTTATGCTGATCTTGCGTTCCTAAGATAAGATCTTCAAAAAAAATTGCGCTCCTAAGCTTAGATCTTACAAAAACTTTTGTTGAATTTAGCGTTTATGTTATATAAATTTGCGTTGAGTTTGGTGTTTACCCTTTAACTCAGTCCCTTTTGTTTCTGTCCAACTTTTTCAACATGCGATTCTTAAACAACTAAGGTTAGGGTGGTGCTTTGGTAAAAGAGGCGACAAGCATGCAAGAGGTCAGAGGTTGGAGTCTAGTACTTATGTCCAAGAGTCAAGTTAATGTAAGAGCTACGCTTAGAAATGCATCATTATGAAACCTCTACGCTTAAAACTCAAAATAATGTAAGATCTACTTTTCGAAACGCAATTTTCAAGGTTTTCACTGCGAAGTAATGTAAAAGCTTGCGCTGAATTTTTTAACCTGTCAAAGATAGTTAACGCACATCTTACGAACTTTTGCGAGACTTCCTAAGCCATGGATCTTGCTCCCTTCTAGTTTACTATTTCAACAAGTTGGCTATAATTGAGTTTACTATGTCCCACCAAGAAGGTTCGCCTAATATTGTGCTTTCCACAAAAACTTTAAATCCTTTACTAATGAGGACATGTTATCAAAAACATATGAGAGGCTGCCCAAAAATCAAGATTAGATCTGCAAAACCACGCATTTTTTTAAATTTGAACACATTGATTCCCTTGAAGACAAAAAATAGTTTGAAAGAAACTTAGAATGGGTGCTTTAAAAAATTGATTTTTTGTGAAAATAAATAACGACTACAATTTTACGGAAAACAAAAGAATTGTTAAGTTTTTTTTGACGGTTTTTTTAGATTTTTCTTCACATAACTATAATGAATGACTGCATCAAATAGAAGGATAAACCACCTCATTCATCAGCTAATATGTTTCATGAGAACAAATTCTCAAAGAATGTTTGCTGATTTCATTTAAGTATAAAATTGTGATCCTTCAAAAGTATAAAATTATAATTATGATTGCAATTGCACGTAGCAAATAACTAGTAAAAACGGGAAAAATTTTGAATTGCAGGTCTTTTCAACAATTCCAATGAATTTTAGCAACAAATTTAAAAATATAATTTTATCAGAAGCTCTGTAATGATCTAATATCGAAACAGAAGAAAAATCAGAAGCAAATCATTTTTTCTTTGTTTAACAATGAACCCACATCAAAACACTATGGTTTGTCATATCTAATTACTGCCTTATTTGCATCTGGGTAATTGTGTGAAAAAAGGAATTCTCTCTTCCAACTTGTTTTGCACCAATTGATAACATTGTATTTTTCTGTTGGTAGATAATATCAAATTAAGATTGCCGGCCCCAAAAAAGTACAGAAAAATGTGAAAAATGAAGACGAAAAATTGGACAGGCAGTCGTGTGTTGTGAAAGAGATCACGTGTTTCACACAACTAGCTATAGAAAAGTGTCCTTGTAATAATGTTAGCTATTGTTGTGTGTTAGTGATTATGATTCAACTGTACTCTTTGGGCTAATATTAACCAATGCGAAATTCAAAACTAAATTAATGAATTCGGACACTTTTTCAACAGAACATCAACATTTAAGGATTTTAGTAGACCTGTCCTTACATTATTGGAATGAAGGATTCTATCAATTTGAAGTATAAACCACACCATTCATTGTTGAAAACCTTTCATCAGAACTAATATTTAAAACAATGCAATTCTAAGCTTTTAATCTCTCAAACGTATAAAATTCAATAATGATTGCAGTTGCACGTAGCAAACGACCAGTAAAAACGGTGAAATATTTCAAATGCTTTTAGTATTTTAAAAAATTCTAATGAATTTTGGCAATTAATTCGATGAATGCTTTGCTCAGACGCTCTGTAACTGTCTATTTGACAAACAGAAGAAAGATCAGAAGCAAATCAACTTCACTTTGGTTAACAATGAACCTAACAAAAACTTTTTCTACTTGTTTTCGAACCGTTGGAAGCATTGTATGCGTCCTTGAGTAGATTTTTCAAAAAAGCTTAAAGGCTGTTGGAAAGGTAGTGATGTGTTGTGAAAAAGTTTACATTTTTCATCAAAAAACGAAGAAAAGTTCTCCCTATAATAAAGTTTATTTATCGTTGTCAGTCAGTGAGAAACATTTTACTGTACCCTGAGGACTAAGCTTAATCAATGCGATATGCAACACTGAAACATGAAATCGGGCACTTTTTCAGTGCAACATCAACATTTCAAAATTTTTGTAATTTCTATACATGTAATTACTATGATTAAAAACGCCATACATGCTCATTAAATAAGCAATTTTTATTCGTATGCTGCAAATACAGAGGCTGCCTTCATTTTCAGTTCACTTTCATTTCAAAATTGAAGAGAAACGCAAAAAGTTCTATAGTCTTCCTCTAACTGAATGCATATTTTTCTAAACCATCATCCAAAGCTTTACGATAACCTCAAATAAACTACACCAGCTGGACTTGAAACAAGGTATGAAGACTCCTCAATTGATTTAAAATGCAAACAAAAAACAACCACTTGGGTTCATTGCTTTTAACAAAAATTGCACCCAGCTTTTTGCTCTATAATATTTCTGACTCTTACCCAGAGGCCTTTTAACAATGTTAATTTGTTATCTGATTTCCCATTTTCAATTTAATTAAGAGGAACTAATATAGGTGGACAGGATCATTCAACAGGGAAGCATTTGAAGAGCAGTGCATTTTTACTTTTTTCAGTTCAGTAATATTATCTGATTTTTTTGAAAATTTCAGCAAAAATTTAATGGAATAAGCTCTTCAATCTAAATTCCAGAAAATTGCAAAAAAAATCTTCGAAAAAATGCTTCAAAGCATTTTCAAATGCTTCGAAGCATTTGAAAAATTTTTCAATAATTTCAAATCTCCTCAATTTGAAGAATAGAGACGCCTTTTTGCAATCTAACATTTCTGATTGTTAACAATTGTTAGTGATTGTCAAAAGCACAAAAATGCAGTAGAAGATAAGAAAACCTTTAATTTAAATCGAAACTCCAGATGAACAATTTTTAAAAACAAAATCTCACAGTAAATCTTGTAACTCAGAATCAGTACTAAATGTGGCGACTCTAATTTATTGAATCCAGGGCCGAGGATTTTCCCCAAGAAAAACGGGGAAAAGAATGTGAAAAATGTATAAATAAAAAAATACAACCCTATTTCTTCACTTAAAAATAAAGTGGGAAAATAAAAAATGAAGGTTGAAGGAGGTAATGAGGATTGATCCTCTCATCTTCTCCCTGTCGAACTGTCGAGCATGTTAATTTAATTGTCTGCATTAACCATTGCGCCAACTGACACTAGGATAAGATCTGTCAATTTGGTTATTTTGGTAATTGTGTAGCTGCGTAATTTTTTTTATCAGTCCACCCTATATTACACTTTTTGCAATGATTGTAAAAAGAGTGGAGAAAAGAGTATAAATACAAATTATTTTTTAAAAATTACACACTTACATTCTTTTCCTCTATAAATAGGAGTGGAATACGTATTACACACTAATCCCCGCTAATTAGGGATGGATTAGGAGTCAAATCTCGGCCGGGATTTTGTTGAGACGAATTATTAATAAACATGCGCTTTTTGTACTTTTCGCAAATTTAGTTTATAAGTGCTTCAATTTAATTTGCTTTCATTGCCTGTCAATACAGCCTAGAGCCGCAAAAAACATTTATTCCCCAATTTATATAAGGCCAATTTGGATCCCATTTACGTAAAGTATTATCTACAATAAATTCAACCCAAAATATTAAAGATCTACATAAATTTAAGGCAAAAATTATAAGATTGGCGTTATATGCGCTGAATTCATGTAAGATCTACGCTCAAGCTTTGATTTTGCATAAATTCAACGCATTCAACGACAAACTTACATATTTTTCCTTTTTAGCGTTGACACCGCGGCCCAGAAAAAAAATGTGCTTTTTAAAACACCGAGGCAGATCCATAAACGTTTGGAGAAAAAATTTAATTGTTTTCAAACCATAGAACAGGAATTTGTTGAAAAGGATCTTGCAGAATAATGAACTGTTTTGATATTGCGAAACATTGTTCTAAACAACATTTCTTGCTAGTTGTTGCTACCATTAATTCTTTGTCATATGACATAGATTAAATGGTAGGCAATGCATCAACTAGCAGGAAATAATGTTAGGACAATGTTTCGCAATATCAAAACAGTTCATTATTCTGCAAGATCATTTTCATGGTTCAACAAATTCCTGTTCTATGGTTTGAAAAGAAATAAATTTTTTCTCCATACGTTTTTGGACCTGCTTCGCTGCTTTGAAAAAGCATATTTTTTGTTTTCGCGGGCCGATGTGTCAGTGCTAAAAACGCAAAATTTTGTAAAATTGGCGTTGAATGCGTTGAATTCATGTCAGATTTACGCTTGAACGTAGATTATACATAAATTCAGTGCAATCAACGCCAATCTATTTTGCGTTGAATTTAGTGTAGATCTAACATAAATTGCGTTGAACATAGCGTAGATCTTACATAATTTGCGTTGGAATTAGCGTAAATCTCACATAAATTCAACGCTTTCAACGCCAGTCTTAAAAATTTTGCGTTGAATTTAGCGTAGATCTTAAAGATTTTGCGTTGAATTCAGCGTAGAAGTTACATCTTGTGCGTTGAATTTAGCGTATATCCTCCATATTTTGCGTTGAATTTAGCGTTGATCTTACAAAAATTCAACGAAATGAACGCCAGTCTTAAAAATTTTTTTTTGAATTTAGCGTAGCTCTTACATATTTTGCGTTGAATTCAGCGTAGAAGTTACATCTTGTGCGTTGAATTTAGCGTATATCCTCCATATTTTGCGTTGAATTTAGCGTTGATCTTACAAAAATTCAACGAAATGAACGCCAGTCTTAAAAATTTTGCTTTGAATTTAGCGTAGCTCTTACATATTTTGCGTTGAATTCAGCGTAGAAGTTACATCTTGTGCGTTGAATTTAGCGTTAACATTACCTAAATTTGATTTTGATTTTTTATGCGGGGGGATGGTGTACATGGGGGAGGGAGAATAAGTGGGGGTAGGTGAGGGGTGGAGGGTACGTGGGGGGGGGGGGGGGTGCTACGTGTGGGGTGGAGAGGGTACGTGCCGGGGGGTGCGTGGGGCGTTTTTTATGGAAGGATACGCATGGGGTGGGGTTTACTGGTGGGGGATGTGTGCTGGGCAGGGTACATGGGGGGTACGTGTGGGGTTTTGGGTACGTGGGAGGGGGCAAATTTTTTGCGATTTCTTTCTAAAAATCGGAAACCGGTAGCGCGCAATAGAAATTGAAAAGAGTTGAAGAGACAGAAAAGAGAGCAAAAATTGAACAAAAATTGAATAAGCTCTGAGCTGATTTCAGCGCAAAATAAAGTAGGGTCGACGCTAAATTCAATGAAAAATTATGTAAGATCTACGCTTAAGCGTTGATCTTACATAAATTCAACGCATTCAACGCCAATCTTACATAATTTTGCGTTTTTTAGCGTTGACACCTCGGCCCAGTGACAACGCTTAAAAAATATGCTTTCTCATAGCACCAAAGCAGATGCAAAAACGTATGGGAAAAAATTTATTTGTTTCAAAGCAGAGAACAAGAATTTATCGAAAAAAACATCTTGTCGAATAGTGATCAGTTTTGATATTGCGAAACGTTGTTCAAAACAATACTTCTTCCTAGTTGTTGCAATGCCTATCATTAAATCTTTGTCTTATGACACAGATTAAATGGTAGGTAATGCAGCAACTAGGAAGAAATATTGTTTAGAACAACGTTTCGCATTATCAAATCAGTTCTTTATTTGGCAAGATCTTTTTCGACAAATTCCTGTTCTATGGTTTAAGAACGAATGAATTTTTTTCCACATGTTTTAGAAAACATCAGTAGAAAAATCAAGCAAACAAGTTTTAAGAGCGCTCTTTCTTTAGAATCTTTCTACTGCCAGATGCGGATTTCTTTGCAGTATTTTTAATAACGTCAATCGTTTTCATATTATCTGCGTTCGCATACAAAACTTCATATTCGCACTACTTTAGAAAAATCTGTGTACTAAATCTGACACATATTTGATCAGCTTGTTCTTCCTCTATGCGTTGAGCTCTCAGTTTCTTACCAAAAATCGCCGTAGCTTGTGAACATTGGATGTCGTTTTAGGCACTTAATCCATGGAAGGTTGTTAGAGATCTGAACTATATAACCCTACACACTAAATAATGTTCATGTAATTTTACATGAAAAACACCTTTACCTACCTGAATCGTTCTGATAGTTTCGCCTAACCTGAACTTGCCTTAACTTACCTTAATTTTACCTCAAACTCGCCCAAAAATATAAGTGGGCACCGGATGAATTTTCACCTGATTATACCTTAAATTTACCTGAAAAGCGCATTTGAATTGTTAAGGCAAATTTACAAAATTTTACCTTAATAACCCACAAAAAATTAACTTGAAATTTAAACTAAAAAACCTGAAAAGG